>NC_136269.1:8681192-8733692 GCF_964187855.1 Myxine glutinosa
GCCATGCAGTGACAATAGCCTGCTGCAATTCACGCACAGAGGCATGCTGCTGGTCCAAGTGGTCGATTTGACGCGTTAATTCTGCCCACAAGTTCTCTATCGGATTCATATCCGGGGACATGGCAGGCCACTCCATATGCTCTACACCACGGTCAGCAAGAAAGTGTTGGATCATGCGAGCACGATGAGGCCGTGCATTGTCATCTTGGAAGAGAAAGTTTCCTCGAAATGCTGCACGAGCAAATGGAAGCAATGTTTCTTCCAGAATGGCCCTGTACTTGAACTGGTTTAGGTTTCCATTCAGAACAACCAGGTCAGTTTTGCCCCCTGCATGAAAAGCAGCCCAAACGGTCACCCCACCACTCCAGCTTGGACTCTTGGCACTATACAATCTTTATTGTAGGCTTCATGCACTTGTCTGCACACTCAGACGCGGCCATCTTGACGATAGACCAGAAATCTAGACTCGTCACTGAAGATCACGTGATTCCAGTGTCCTGGCTGCCATTGACGGTGCTCTCTGGCCCACTGCAATCGGCGCTGGCGGTGTTGTCTGGTCAGGCGTGGCTTTCTCAGGGGATGCCTGGCACGATAGCCTGCTTGAACCAGTCATTGGTTGACTAGCCTTCTGGATACAGGCACATTTGTCATTTGCTGCCACTCAGCCCTAAGCCGATTAGCCGACTTGGTACGGCCATTGCGGACTAACCGGTGCAGCTGGCGATCATCCCTCCTTGTGGTTCTGCGGGGACGTCCTGGCCTCGGTATTGGAGTAGGGACACCCCTCTGAGCATTTTGTTTCAGGATCTTTGACACTTGACATCGAGTGATGCCATACTGCCGAGCAATAGCACGCTGTTTCATGCCGTAATTTCGTAAAGCCACCACTCCATGACAAACAGCATTGTCGAGTTGACGGACCATCTCCAGAGGAAGCGGCAATAACTTTTGGAGACGTGCAGCAGTTGTTTTCCACTAATACAGAACGCAACAACCCTTGTATACCCTACTGTGAAGCGAATCATCAAATGCACCTGTCCGTACATTTTGCCACGCCACCTGTGATATCATCCTGTTGTTGAATTCTTGCTGCGACAGACAATCAGTGACATGGTTCTTTTAACAAATAAATCACCAAAGTGTAAAAGAAACTCACCAGATTGATATACTGAGTTCAGAAAGTAAACCCAAGTCAAGAAAAAAAAAATTCCATATTAAATGCCAAGTCTGTATATATATATATATGTCTTCCAAAATATGGATTTGATCTTCATTTCAACAATATTGATAGATAAAGGTGATATAATGTAACAAATATCATGAAACGTATACATTTTGTAGTCCATTGTTTAATTTAAATAAACATAAATGCAAATTTCGCATGTGGAAAAAGTAAGTACACCCCTATATATTATATTCCCAAAAAAAAATTCCATATTAAATGCCAAGTCTGTGTATGTTTTGATTTTTTGGGGATTCCATATTCATCCAGTCCACAGACCACCTGAGTCTTGGTGAAAAAGCGGGCTCCATAAGCTGTAAAAATGGAGCATCCTCGTAAAACCCTCAGCATCCTTGCCATTGCCCTTTGTTTGCACGGGTTGGGTATATTGCATCCTTTCCATTGAGTGTCATGTTAGATACTTCTGGGCAAGCCACCTATGAGGTTAATGGTGTATCTTGTGCGCTTTAGATTTATGGAGGTTGCAGCATAACAATGGCACTTAAAATAAATATAGCAGTGGTTTAATTTTTTTGGAAAACATCTAAAAGAGCGATGGATTTACAGGGTGTTGCCTCCACGTTTTATGAGCCAACTGGACATACACTTAAGCACCCTGCTGCTAATCTATGGGGATTGAGGGCTCTCGCCTACATTAAGCTAATTGCATGGATAACCATTTAGAAATAGATATTTTCGGCTGAATGGGGAAGAAGACCTAATTGGTGCGAAATTCGAAGGAGGGACACGTGTTTGGGCGTTGAACTCGGAGCATATCACGTGTGTCGTAGTTGTTTAAACTCTTAGGAGTCCGAAGCGCTTCGTTGCACGAACTGTCTTTCTTGGAGCTAATAAATTGGAGAATGAGATGGGTATTATCAGCCTGGGGAACGCACACACCTGGCAATTCAGCAAAATGGTGCACTTCAAATGAGTCTCTGACATCTGGAAAATCTGCGACTAAGAGCGGGAAGATTATGGATGCGAAAACGAGACGACAGAGAGAAAGTGTCATGGCGAGTGGAAATCCTTAGGAAGAGAAAGGAATAGTCGTTTGGGTCACCGACAACAAGTGATACTTACAGATCCGACGGTTCACCTGTCCCGGAGTACAACGTGCTGCCTGCTGTCTCTGGACAGCTTGGAAATTGCTTTGGCAGTCATGACAAAGACATAGGTGCTTTGGCTGGGGGAGACAAGGTAAACAAGCACTATTAAACTCGCCATTATGTAACTGCAGGTATGCGCAGATTACGGTATTAAGCCTCCATGTGGGCATGCTCATGTTTTTGTCAATGGACATTGTATTGCTGTTATGAATAGGCCCGCAGGGTTACAGGAATGGCGTTGGGAGTGCAGAGCATCTGCCAGGGATGCTGGGCTTTCCGATTCAATATGTCGTCTTTTCCCTTCCTCCACTCGCCGACAATTGCTTCAAAGGTTGAGGCTCCGACTGTCCGGTCATTGTAGCAGCTACGGCCATTCGAAAAATGTAAAGGGATTTGAAAGATTATTCCGATAAAAAAAATACATCATTTATGCCTCTGTAGTTTGGATTCTAGTTGCTTTTAAAAACCACATTCCTGGCTTTTGCAGCCAAGGGAAGCGGGAAGCACCGATACACACAATATGGAAACGAACTGCAAGGGGAGTGGAATTTTTTTTTTGTATGCAAGGTCGTGGCTCATGTAAGAGCTAACATTGATCACAAAAAGACAAACTGACACATAAAACATATGATAAATGGAGCGGGAGAACAAGATTGGTAGCAGGGACATCGGGAGATCTGTGGGAGGGAGAGGGCTTGGGCAGAGGAGGCGTGGGAAGGGGGTGGGGGGGGGGGTGGAGTGAGAGAGGTAAAAATCTGGAAAATCTGCTACCATGGACACTGCTAGGACTTCCAGGAAAGAAGTCGGTATTTTAAAAAAGTGGTTCTGGGGTGAATTAACGGGGGTAGAAAAGATCAAGGTTTTGGATGGGGGAAGATAAGAGATGGTGGTGAACAGCTGTTTTAAAGACCTGGAGGGAGGAGTGGGATTGAAGAGAGTGAGGGAGGTTGTTCCAGAGGCGGGAGAAAAGAGGAATGAAGGAGTGAAGGTGAGCAGAGAGTCTTGATTCTGGCAATTTCAGCATAAGAGGGTTGCTGGCAGATCTTGTGCGACCTGTAGGAATATTTGGGGGACAAAGCACAGACAGGGCTGGGGGGGGGGGCTAGACCGGAGAGGAGTCGGTAGGAGACAGAAAGACCACCAACCTGCCTGCGGTGAGTAAGTGAAAGGCCCTCACAATCGACTTCATCGCGGGAAAATCGAATGATTCTGAAAGCTTTGGTTTCACCAGCCGAGCTAGGTGTGAGGCCGAGCAAGAACATATGCAGATTTATTTAGGAAAATAACTTATTTATTTCTTAACTTATTAACTTATTAACGAACTGCAAGGGGAGTGGAATTTGTTTTTTGTATACAAGGTCGAGGCTCATATAAGAGCTAACATTGACCACAAAAAGACAAACTGACACATAAAACATATGATAAAGGGAGCGGGAGAACAAGATGGAGAGCAGGGACATCGGGAGATCTGTGGGAGGGAGAGGGCTTGGGGGGAGGAGGCGTGGGAAGGGGGGGGGGGGAGGGGTGAGAGAGGTAAAAATCTGGAAAATCTGCTACCATGGACACTGCTAGGACTTCCAGGAAAGAAGTCGGTATTTAAAAAAAAGTGGTTCTGGGGTGAAAATAACTTAACTTGTTAACTTATTTCCTTCGAGGTTACTATGTTTCCTCTTCCTGTTTGTTCATTCCCTTGCTTGTTGCATCCACCTGTTACGCCACTGGAGTCTGAGGCCTTTTGCATTTTGCCCTCTGTCACCTCTCTTTTCCATGTGTCAATATTTTGTATGCAAAAAAATATCCATTCTGCATACGTCAAATGTCGATGGGTACGAATTGTATTGAGATTGCAGGTTGAAAAGTGCTCTCTTCTGTTGTGGAACTGGGTGGTGGCCGAAAACACAATGTCAACAATTAGCGACATCCACAATGCCAAGCCGCTGTCACACCTTGACGTTTTAGCCAGCGTATGCCGACGTATGAAAAATTTGGCTACGTTAAGAGCACGCTGAAGCACGCTGGCATACGTCGTAGTACGCCGAGCTCGTCCACAAATTTCGTGCATGCACAAAATTTGTCGACGTATGCCAGCGTATGACTTACACCAGCACTCAATTTTGATACGTCGGCATACGCTGGCTAAATCGTCAAGGTGTGACAGGCAAAAAACATTTCCTAATGTTTGAAACATTTCACTCTTTTCTTTTTTCTAAACAAGATCGAGGCTCGTGGAAGACGATATGGGATGTCAGGAAATGAACGGACAGTAGGGCAGCAGTTGGTCCCACATTTGGATTCAGCAAGCAAGGGAATTGATCGACGAGGGAAAGAAGAGAGGAGGAGAGGAAACACCGGTAACCTGAAAGTAAGAGGGTTCGGTTGGTTGGGGTCGAAGAGGGTAGAAAAGACCATAAGGTCGGGATGGTGGTCGGGATGGTTGGAAGATCTCGCGAGATCTTGGCGAGGCGGTCACGGTTTTTCGAAGCTGTTCCACGATCCTCACGACGGCTCGAAGTTAAGTAATTGTCACATTTGTATTTTTGTCGAAACTGTATTTATCTTACGTGTGTGTACCTTTTGCGTGTCCCTGGGAAGATTATTATCGGTGATAATCTTTCATACCTGTAAAAAATAGTCGAGTATTTCGCGCCACGTGGCCTAGTTGTTGAAGCTTCCGACCTTGAGGCTTGGTTCTCTCCGGGCATCCAGAGCGGTTATTTTTTCATTCATGTGTTTGTTAAATTTCAACTCGTTATTTTATCGTCCATGCGTTATTGTTTGTTTATAGTTAGTTTTGGTTTGAATTTCCTGTAACTCGTAATTAATTAATCGTGTTCTGCTCCGCGTGTGCGGCCTTGTTCCCCCATCGGTGTTTGTTTACTTAACTCCCCTACATCGTGTTTTGCTTGGCTCTTAGTTTTTTCCTTTCTACCCCGAACATAATACTCTTTGTCTAACGTTTTAAATCCCCACCCCCCCCCCCCCCCCAAAAACGAAAAAAAAAAAAAAACCAAAAACATTAATTTTCCCTTTCTCCACGTATGCTGTTTGTCTCATCCTGTACTTTCTGTCCAGGTGTGCTGTTCGCCCCGCCCCCATTATCTCCTTGCCATCCACCTTTTGCCCTGTCCACGTGACTCGTGGTGGTCCCTCTCGGCTCTCCCCCCGTTGGTACTTTGTGCAGATAAGATTGTTTACGGTTCTGTTTTAATATTATTTAAATATGTATAAACTTTCCCCTTCAGTGTTTTATTCAGTGGTATATTACAACACGCTGTTTTTCTTCCTATTTAAAAGGCTTTTTTCAAATTCCTCTCCATCTCATTCCATGTCAAAAAAAAGAAATTCAATCTCTTATACGTCTCCCTCACTACATGGTCTAAATTCACATTCATTCCACCCCTCCATCGTTCTGAATCGGATTGCTAACTTGAAAATCACAACAAAGCCAATTTGTTATCTATGTTCGTCTTTCATTAATCATCCACTTTCGAAACTCCCCTCTTGCCCCTCCCCTCCAAATCCCCCCCCCCCCTTGCACCTACACTCCTAAACTCCCCCCTTGCCCCTCCACTCCTAAACTCCACCCTTGCCCCTCCACTCCTGAACTCCCTCCTTGCCCTTCCCCTCCTAAACTCCCCCCTTGCCCCTCCCCTCCAAATCCCCCCCTTGCCGCTACACTCCTAAACTCCCCCCTTGCCCCTCCACTCCTAAACTCCCCCCTTGCCCCTCCACTCCTAAACTCCCCCCTTGCCCCTCCCCTCCTAAACTCCCCCTCACTCCTCCCCTTCAAAACTCCCCCCCAACCCCTCCCATTCAAATCTCCCCCCATACCATTCCTCTCCAATTCTACCTCCTCCCCCCTCCTCCTCAAAGCTGCCTCCTCCCCACTTCGTCTCCCTTCTATCTCATACCTCCCCCCCCCCCCCCCCCCAACCTTCTACTTTCCTCTGCCCACCCTCAAACAACCCCTCACTGTGCCTCATCCCTTCACCATCAAACCTTTCATCCTCCTCATCCTTCCCTTTCTTGGAACTCTTCTGTAATCTCTGACACACTATCAACTGCTCTCCCTACCTCCCCCTCTCATCCTTCATCTTACCCTACTCCTCCCCTCCCCTGTCCTGTATCCGATGCTCCCCCTCTCTCTTCATTAACGGTATGGACCTCAAACATCCGGGGCCTTCGCTCGCTCAAACCTGACTGATCTCTCCATACAGGTTGCTTCTGACAATCCAGACTTGATCTGCTTAACAGAGACTTTCCTCCTTCAAGATGTCTCTGATTCCTTAATATCTCTTCCTGGTTACTCCCTCCTCCGGTATGATAGACCTGAGCCTGGTCCTGGTGGTGGGGTGTCTATCTTTATCAAAAACTCTCTTCCTCACTCTCCTTGCACTGCCCTCTCTCCTCCTCACCCCCAGGAGTACCTCTGGCTACGGCTTCCTCTCCGCTCCCACCTTTTGTTCATATGTGTTCTGTACCGTCCTCCAAACAGTGATGACTCCATTTACATTTCACTGTCTGACAACATGGACCAACTTCTATCCACTCATCCCAACTCTCTCTTCCTCATATGTGGTGACTTCAACTGTCATCATGCCAGCTGGTTGGGTGTGGGTTCCTCTCTCACCAGTCATGGCACCTCAGCAAAGGACTTCTGTGACTCACCGGGATTGACACAATCTGTCAATTTCCTGACCCGGATCTCAGCCAATGGAGTATCTTCTCTTCTAGACTTGATTATGACAAACTTCCCTGCTAATGTCTGCTGCTCTTCTTCTGCTCCAATCGGTTCTTCTGATCATGTGCTTGTCAAAGTGGACATCTCTCTGGCCATTCTCAGAGAGCCTCCTCAGCGTCGAAGAGTCTGGCATTTCACTCAGGCCGACTGGGACGGTCTTCAAGCAGCCATCAATCGTCTGGATTGGTCTCCCATCTCCACTGCCTCTGACATCAATTCTTCCTGGGAATTCTTCCAAAGCAAACTGCTCTCTCTCATGCACAGATTTATCCCATCTCGTCTTCAGTTGTCTTACCCTTCCTCCTGTCCATGGTACACTGAATATTGTGGTGAGGCAGTTGCCCTGAAACAATTTGCCTTTGCCTCTTGGAAGGCAAATCCAACTGAAGGCAATCTCAGTTCCTTCCACCAAGCTCGGAACAAGTGTGTGTCTACCCTCAGGAGTGCCAGGAAGCACTATCTCTCCACACACAAGAATGAACTCTCAAACCTGTGTCCTTCCTCCAAATCCTGGTGGCGTCTGGTCAAATCCGTTTCTGGTGTTTGTTCCCCCTCCATCCCCTCCCTTACCTCAAATGGCCACACAGTTGACATCGCACGTGACAAAGCCGAATGCCTCAACTCTGTGTTTGCCTCAAAATCTTGTGTCCCAAACCCATCTCTCTCTGTTCCCACCCTTCCCAGTCGAACCCAACTGCTCCTGGACTCTGTGTCCTTCTCTCCTGACAAGGTGGAGGAGTTTTTGTCTAACCTCGACTCTGATTCTGCAACTGGACCAGACGGCATCAGCCCACGGGTCCTAAAATCCTGCTCTGCTGATCTATCTCACCCTCTCTCTGTCCTTTTCACCCTCTCTTTTGCTCAAGGTCATCTGCCAGCATCCTGGAAATCAGCAAACATTACCGCTTTACACAAAAAAGGTGCAAAAACAGATCCTTGCAACTACAGACCAATCAGCCTGCTCCCAATTATCGGCAAAGTCATGGAATCCATCATTGCTTCGGATATGAAATCTTTCCTCTTCTCCAACGGCTTGATCTCTGATCATCAATTTGGTTTCAGACTAGGTCACTCTACTCTGGACATGCTGCTTCTGCTGTCTCAACAATGGATGGAGGTCCTCAATGCCAAACAGGAAATCAGAGCTGTCTCCCTCGACATATCACGTGCCTTCGATACGGTCTGGCACCCAGCTCTGCTCACCAAACTCTCCTCCTATGGTATCCATGGAAATCTCCATGCATGGCTTGCGGACTTCCTCTCTGGTCGTAGTCAACGTGTGGCCCTGAATGGATTTCTCTCAACTCCCCTTCCTGTTCAGGCTGGAGTTCCCCAAGGCAGTGTTCTGGGCCCTGTGCTTTTTCTGGTCTTTATCAATGATCTCTCCGACTCTCTGGAAAATCCTCTCTATCTCTTTGCTGATGACTCCACTCTCTGCCGCTCCATTCCTCTTCCCTCAGATCGGCAGTCTGCAGCCTCCTCACTCTCTGAAGACTTGGACAAAATCACAGACTGGTCAAACAAGTGGAACATGTCTTTCAATCCTGACAAATCTCACACTCTTACTATGTCTCTCCGAAAAGATCGACTGGGCAACCCTCCCACCTACTTTCTCAACAATCCTCTCCAAGAAGTTCTGTCGCTCAAGCTTTTGGGTCTCACTATCTGCCATGATCTTTCTTGGGAAAACCAGATTTCCAAGCTGGCCTCCAAAGCCAGTCGCCGACTGGGCATCCTCCATCGTGCGTAGTCCTTCCTTGGCACACCTGAGCTCCTCACCACATACAAGGCTTTCATCCGCAGCTCAATGGAATACTGCTCTCCCCTCTGGTCTGGTGCTCCTGCCTTACACCTAGCTCGGCTTCACGCTGTCGAAACCAAAGCTTTCAGAATTATTGGAATCTCCCGCGATGAAGCTATCTCTGAGGGCCTTTCACTCACTCACCACAGGCAGGTAGGTGGTCTTTCTGTCTTCTACCGACTCCTCTCCGGCCTTGCACCCCCAGCTCTCTCTGTGCTCTGTCCCCCAAATATTCCTACAGGTCGCACAAGATCTGCCAGCAACCCTCTGATGGTTAAACTGCCGAAATCTCGGCTCTCTGCTCACCTTCACTCTTTCATTCCTCTTTTCTCCCGCCTCTGGAACAAACTCCCTCACTCCCTTCAATCCCACTCGTCCCTCCAGGTCTTTAAAACAGCTGTTCACCACCATCTCTTATCTTCCCCCATCCAAAACCTTGATCTTTTCTACCCCCGCTAATTCACCCCAGATCCACCTTGTTTGAAATTCCAACTTCTTTCCTGGAAGTCCTGGCAGTGTCCATATGTTTTATACCTCTCCCACCCCCCCCCTTCCCATGCCCCCCACCCCAATGCCCTCTCCCTCTCACAGATCTCTCGATGTCTCCATGTCTCTCGGTCCCTGCTCTCAAATGTTGTGTTTGTGTCCTTCCTCCTCTCTCCCCATCTTGTCTACCGCTCCCGATGTTATATGTTTTATGTGTCGGTTTGTCTTTCTGTGTGATTAATGTTCGCTCTTTCACGAGCCTCGATCTTGTATACAAAAAAAAAAACAAAAAAAAACTACCTGTTTGAATCCGTGGAGGGAAGAGTGCGATTGAACAAACTCAGGAAGGTGGTTTTGGGGAAAGGTGGTTCCACAAACAGTGGGCCTGGATTTTCTGAGGTTAACTGGAAGAACATGTAGTCTAGTAGGAAGACTAGGTCCCCCTGCACCCCCCGGAGATATACTTCTAATCAGTGTTTCTAGATTGGAAAAAATGTGTAGAAAATGACTAGCTATGGCCCCAAGCTGAAAAAATGTCCCACATACCATTTTTATGCAAATTACTGCTGCCATTATCAAAAAAACGATTTTTGACATATCTCAGCCAATATTGCAGATAATTGAAAAATGAAGGTGTCTAGACCCATGTTTTGAAGGGCATAGATCATGATAGAACTATTCATAACATGATTACATGTGTCTATGGTATACTAGTATGCTAATTAGTGCTTTATTTACAAAATAATCACAGTTTTACGAAATAATAGACTCATATTAAGGTCCGTCTACACAGACGTTAACACAAAGTTTTATTTTTCTAAATACCCTGTGAAATTCACCGAATGCCCTGTGAAACCTGGGATTCTTCTCCAGCTTTTTCAAGGGCCCGACTTTTCCCTTCCCTTTGAAGGCACTGGTGCAGTCTTCTCCGCTGAACACATAGTACCCCAGGAGAGTGGCACAGTAGTCCTCTCCCAGGGATTCTGCCAGCTCAGAGACGTTGACAAGTTGGCGATGCTTCCCTGACCCTGTATCCAGGTACACCGTCAGCTTGATGTTGTGGGCATGGTGGAGCAGGATCAGGAGGATGTCTGTGTCCGGTGTTCTGACTACAGCGTTCTTGTATCCGATGGTAGCAGCATGATGGAGGTACAGAACCACCCTGGTATCAGTCTCTTCCTGGTTGCTGTAGATCGTGGGGAGTTCACGTACCTCGACCTGAAACACAAAAAGGCACCGCATTTCAATCACCAGTCACTGCCAGTTTCAGTATATCTCCGGGGGGTGCAGGGGGACCTAGTCTTTTTTTGATAATGGCAGCAGTAATTTGCATACAAATGGTATGTGGGACATTTTTTCAGCTTGGGGCCATAGCTAGTCATTTTCTACACATTTTTCCCAATCTAGAAACACTGATTAGAAGTATATCTCCGGGGGGTGCAGGGGGACCTAGTCTTTTTTTGATAATGGCAGCAGTAATTTGCATACAAATGGTATGTGGGACATTTTTTCAGCTTGGGGCCATAGCTAGTCATTTTCTACACATTTTTTCCAATCTAGAAACACTGATTAGAAGTATATCTCCGGGGGGTGCAGGGGGACCTAGTCTTCCTACTAGACTAATGTAAATCCAGGAGATACAGATGGGATGCTGGAGCACCAGCCCATAGGAGAGAGCAGTACTCCATTGAGCTACGAACAGAGGGCTTTAATATGTGAGTAGCTCTGATTTTCCAAGGAAAGACTTCCATCACTGGAGGTCTCCCAATTTGCGGCTGGCTTTTTAGGCCAACTTAGCGACGTGGTCGCCCAGGAGAGGCCGAGAAGTTCAAAAGATTGAAACTCTTCAAATGGCTGACCATGGAAATAGATCGGGGTGTTTGTTTGAGCACCGGGTGAAACTGTGGGATTTTGCAGCGCAGCTCCACAGGTCATTGGGATGGAGGAGGCACGGTAAGGATACAATGCACAATGACGTGCAAAAACGAAGTCACAAGCGGTTTTCCGGAGTCTTGAAGAGGTCGCTGGGTACATTAGGAATACGACTAGTCACAAGACTGTCTTGAATCACTACGACCTCCACTGGGAGACATTTTTCTTTTCGATGAACACTAAATTTTCACTATAGGAACGCCTCCTCCTGTAATATTTAAAAATATATTTATGACGTCATAGGTCACGTGGTGTGGGCACCATCTTTGCAGAAACCGAAAAACTTTGCACCTTTTTGTCTCCGAAACTGCTCCATGGGAAAAAAAAATTGAAACATGGCTCATTGTCAAGTACTCCCCACTGGGAACAACATATATTCATGATGATGTCATCGGTACCTTCATTATGACGTCATAATTAGACAAGTAGAATGCTTGATCCGATCAGCTTGAAATGTCTTGAGCATGATCTCTGCAAAAATGGTTTGGGAGAATTAAATTAATGACGTCATCAGTCACAGGGTTCAGCAGCCATATTGGATTGAACATAAATCTACGTCATCAATAAACTACTTCAATACGGCAGCTACTAAACACCACACAAAATCCACCGCATAAACACCACCTGGCGAGGGTCTGCAATCTCTGATTGCTCTTTCCTGTTCATTATGCCAAATGTAAGTGACGTAGATGTCACAAAATACTGGTGGAAATAAAAAAGAACAAGATGAAATATCTTCCTCGTCCATGCTTCACTGCAAGATACTGTACATTGACAGCTATGTTGACACTTTAATCTCGTATGATTATTACTTTGTAACAGTGGTGTTTTTTTCATTTTTAATAAGGAAAGTGCAGCAAACTCAAGGAGTCCTAAAAATGTAAGTCGTCACCGAAACTATGGAGATGAATAATCCTGTTCTATCAATCGCTTTTAAACTTGACATAATGAACATTGAAATGAAGAATTTCTTCCTATTTAAAAAACGCCAAAATATATTGATCAAGCGCAGAAAAATTAAATAAAACCCTTTAATATGGCCAAACTTGGGGATCCCTACTCGTCCCTTATTTACCAACAGATTTCTCAGAAACCCAATACAGCCCTTCTACTCGATGGTCCGCAGGATCACTCAGTCTTAGATGTTTAAATTTAGGCTCAGGGGGGCTCCCAGGGCATCAAGGGGGCTCCCGGGGGGGTCCCCCAAAATCAGCAGAGGTCTGAACTTCAACCTCAATAAATGGCTGTCAGCCGACTCGGGGTTATTTATTTATTTTATACGGGTAAGTGAAGGATCGGGTTGGTGGTGGGCTGGGGTTGGGTGGAGGGGTTTAAGAGGGGTAAGGGGGCAGATGGAGTTATTTTGAAAATTCAGATGTACAACACCATGTACCTGTGTGTGCTTTGCTTGTCCGAACACTTCTAAAACGTGGTAGCACTTTTGAGCACACGATCAAATTTTCCTAATTAACCAATTACAAGTAGTTTGTACCACTGGCAGAGGCTCATCAAAGAAATGTATCTGCAAGCAATGATGTCCGGACTCGACAGAGCATCAAGGTGTGCATGGCAAGCTGTGGCTGAGAAACAGCCCTGGACAGGTCACCATTACGTCACAATTAAGGTGCCCTACGTTAGGGAAGCAATGTTGAGCACAGTTAGGGAAGCAAAGTGCACCAGCACACAATGGACTACTATTTTTGAAAGTCACGGTGGGGTCCTTCATCTCCAGTAGCTTATGTTTGTAGAAGGGACAGCCGGCTTAACTGCCCCTGTGAAGAACGACGTAGTCATTGATGGGTATAACACACTGCCTACAAAACACCAATCCGACAGTGGGTCATCCGGTCGGGAATCAAACTCAGACTAAACAGCTCAAACGTAAGTAAGTACAGCTACCTGTGAGCAATCATGTCAACGCACATAAACACATACTTCGTTGAATATTAAATTAATGTTTAGAAAAGCAGAATCAGCACAGGAATTCATGATATTGAAAGAAGCAGGCCATGGTGTGCCGGTTTCTTGACCATTTTAAAACTGCTGCCCATACCTATGGAGGCCATGAGTGGCATCGCCGTTCATCAGTAACAATTCAAGTGGACACTGAACGCAAGTTTATGTGCATGGGTATATATGGGTATATATGGGTGTATATATATATGGGTATACAGTGCATTCAGAAAGTATTCAGACCCCTTCACTTTTTTCACATTTTGTTATGTTAAAAACACATGAAAGCCCGCTTGGAGTTTGCAAAAAAGCACCTAAAGGACTCTCAGACTGTGAGACCTTATATAGACAGGTGTGTGCCTTTCCAAATCATGTCCAATCAATTGAATTTACCACAGGTGGACTCCAATAAAGGTGTAGAAACATCTCAAAGATGATCAAGAGAAATGGGAGGAACCTGAGCTAAATTTCAAATGTCACAGCAAAGGGTCTGAATACTTATGTAAATGTGATATTTCAGTTTTTTCTTTTTAATAAATTTGCAAAACTTTCTAAAATCCTGTTTTCTCTTTGTCATTATGGGGTATTGAGTGTATATTGATGAGGGAAAAAATGAATTTAAACAATTTCAGCATAAGGCTGCAACATGACAAAATGTGAAAAAAGTGAAGGGGTCTGAATACTTTCTGAATGCACTGTATATGGGTACAAGGTCGAACGTTTTTCGTGCATGTCCTTCATGAACCTGCTGTCCATGCTTGATGTTCGACTACAGGTAGCACAGGAATGTGGAATTCATTGTTTCATCGTTTAGCATTCACCGTTTCTGCATTGGTTGTTTGCTTTTGTCTCCCCACCCGTGCGTAGCACGAGTACCTCGCGAAGAAATCGATATTAACATTCCATAAATAAGTTGTCATCTCTTAAATCAATAGTGGGCAGTATTTAATAAAAGAGACCAGTATCGGCTTGTACATGTGCTGGATTTCATTAGCTCGAGTAGGCACGTCCTGCATGGTGCGCATGCGCTGAAAATGTATCGCGTGATTAGTGAGTCCTGGATACTGCGAGACATTTCCACTGCAGTGCTGTGTTGCTTCAAGTTCTCTTCTTCAAAAGTCTCTTTTCTCGCCCATAGCGGAATTTAATGTGAAGAAAAGTCTATTCAGTCATTGTTGCCTGGGAAGTGAATGTGTAATTAGAGTGTCAAGCGTCCTCAAATGGCGGACCACGGTCCACATCCAAATCGCAGGCATCATCAGTCTGACGAGTTAATCCTCACTGAAAATGGTGTTTATCCATTCAGACCAACTTGATAAATGATAGCTGTTAAAGCAGGAGGTGATTAACATTTAGATTTAGATATATTTAACAAGGAAATCCGACCCAGGAGGAGGCCATTCGGCCCATTATGCCTGCGCTACACCAACACCAGGGGTGTGTTCCCATTATCAAGCGGCTTGCTATCGCTTGCCAAACGGTTTGCTTCATTCAAAACACTCAAAGAAGCACTCCAATGGAACGGAGTGCTTGGCACCACTGAGCAACATGGTGGTCTCCATGTAAAAAATGCTATCGTGGTACTCGAGCAAATGCTGCTCGGGCCGTCGTTTTCAGTTTTACTCGATGCTCTTGTGGCAACTTCTCCGAACGAATTGATTGTTAGCATTGGCTACAGAGTACCAGAAAGAGGGAAAGAAAGATAAATGGGGAGTGAGAAGGAGGAGTCCCCAACCAAGCTTCTCTATAGACCTACCATTGTGCATTTGGGGGTGGGGGATTAAACGGGCTTTCGTATGTTTGTAGATCTCAAAGAATTAGGATGAAAAGTAGAAGTAACACTAAAAGTATGAAATGAATGTTTATATCTGGTGTTTTTGGAGTACAATAAAAAACTTTGGCACCAAGAAAAAGGTCGACATTAAAAGCACCCCCTATTACAATTCCTTGAATAATTCATGTCACATGGGCCACTTTTTTGAAGAGGGGGTATTATCCCTCCCACCCCTCTTCCCCCCCCCCCCCCACTTGCCACTCGAATATAACATAAAACGTGTTGCACAGGCCGAGATGGGGGATGTTCTCCAAATACATCTAATTATGTATAAATCAACATTAACTTTCCCCAAATAAGTTATCTCTTAAATCGACACTGCACTGCTGGGCATTATTTAATAACGGAGAGAGGTATAGGCTCGTGCATGTCGTGTTGGATTTCATTGGTCGAAGCACGGAGTGCACAGTATACGCATGCGCTAAAAATGTATCACGTGATTAGTGATTACTGCAAGTGTGATGCAGGTAGACATTCCCGCTGTAGTGTGATATGGGTAGACACCTGCACAGAATAAGTGTGATTTTCCATGCAACCGTTGGTCTGATTGACAGGAATTTTTCACCCTATGTGCAACTCCACCTGTAGAATTTTTTAAATGATAATTATGACATCATAGGTCACGTGGTACAGGCGCCATCTTGGAAAAAAACGAAAAACTTTTCACCTCTATATCTCCAAAAGTGCTGAATAGAAAAATTGAGACATGGCTCATTGTAAAGAACTCTCCATGGGGAATACAATATGTTAATGATGATGTCATAGGTGCCTCAATTATGACGTCATAATTCGACAAGTACAAAACTTCATTCGATGAAGATGAAATTTTTTGAGCGCCATGTCGGCATAAATTGGTGGAGAAAAAAATAGTAATGTTGACGTCATCGCTCACGTGGTTCGGCCGCCATATTGGAAAAACCGAAAACTTTACACCTCTATATCTCCGAAAGCGCTGCATGGAAAAAAATTGAGACATGGCTCATTGTAAAGAACTCTCCATGTGGAATAAAATATGGTAATGATGATGTCATAGGTACCTCCATTATGACGTCGTAATTCGACAAGTACAAAACTTCATCCGATAAAGATGAAATTTCTTAAGCATCATCTCGGGATAAATAGGTGGAGAAAAAATAATAATGATGACGTCATCGGTCACATGGTTCTACCGCCATATTTGTTTTAACACAAATGCCGTAAAAAAAACACTGACAACACATCCTGGTTTGGGTCTGCAATCTCTGATTGCTCTTTCTTGTTTTAGCTGTTTTTGTCATGTTTCACATACAGAAGAATAATAATCAGTCTAATGCAAAGCGAAGCTGGACGGGCTTTGCATTTTCAGATGCTTTCTAGTTATCTTTAAAATCATTATTTAGTGTGGATGTTGAGCCTATGTTGATATTATGTTCAGGACATATTTATGTTAAACTATCCTTCAGTGGGGATTTTGAACCAGCTGTCTCACCTGCTTGTCGTTTCTTCCAAATGTTAAATGTCCCATTGAATATTGTGACTCAGGTAGGGTTGCATCTCAAGAACTTTTGGTGACCCAAAAAGGAAAACTGAACTTTAATTAAAAAAAACTGAGAATTACCATACCTGATCATTATCAAGGTTATTATTTCCTGTAATTATAATTAAAAAAATTAACAATGAGGTATTAAATGAAACGTATTGAATTTCTCATTAATTTATTTGGAGGTCACCACGTCTTGCCTTTGTGCGTCTGTGATTGGCCGTTGAATGATTGTAGGAAGGACCATGGTGTTCATCATTCACCTGCTGGTCCAAACACCATAAAACAGGATGTCAAAGCGCAACCTATCGACTGGCCATCTTCACCTGTACCGCCTGGAAAGCATTATTGAGACACTGTACGTTTCTGGAATGTACTCTTGCACACATATTCAATGCAGTAATCTCATATCATTAAGTTGTGGGGGGTAGTTTTAAATAAATGATGTTTAGTTTGTGTGCGCGAAACACAATATTACAATTTTTTCAGCAATCATTATAAATGCACAAGCAAACAGAATTTTCGCATCCAGGTGTGCTGTGTTTAAGATATAATTATTGTTTCTCTTGGCAAACATGCAGTGATTCAAAAGGCAGGTGTGATACCAACTGTGTGCATTAAGGCACAATATGTAAATATATATATATTTTTTAATTGCCTTTGCTTTTGACTTCCTTCCCGGGCCGTGCTGCGCGGCCAGGCTCCGGAGTCTCAAATCTTCCAAGGATGATTCATTGAGGTTACAAATCTTCAGTAAATATTTGAACACCGGCCATATGTCAAATCACGGTGAGGAATTCGATTTTGATATCATTAGTTGCTTTATTTATTTATTTATTTGTTTTTGGGACGAATCTGTTGTGTTCCGTAAACTGCGGGGCCCTGCCATGATAATTAAGCCACTCACGTGAATGAATGCTTGTGGGTGAATTTTAAACATCCCAGAGCGTTATTGTTTATGATTAAGACGACTGCATGTGCAGGAAAACATTATGCGCCATACCGTGGGGTCTGCAAAGCAATTGCGGACCCCACGTGGTATTTCTACATTTAGTTGAGGCCATGTTGTTGGTTGTTCAACTTATGGACCAGTCCAACGTTATATACACTGACCGGGGTTACTACAACTGGAGAGAAGTGCATAACATTAACCCCTTCGGATAAGTAGGAATGGAAAGGCTTTGCCGGGTCTGTTCGGAGGAGAGGTCTGGCGACATTATTGGTATTGAACAGGAGTCTGATTGGTCCCAGGCTCCAGAAATTTAAAAGAAAGTTACACCAGAGCTTTGAGGAAACGTAAATAGATGTTCTTCTTTACCTGCCACCATTATCCCACCTTTCTTGTGGGGTTGGCTGGGGGAAGTTTGGCCTGATTCTTCATGAAGGCCTGACATTTGACGAGTTAGGGCAGGAATTTGGAATAGCTCACCTACTCTTTACGAAGGACACTGTGGGATCTTTAACGTCCACCAAATAATTCTGGCAGACAGAAGTCCCAGTTTACGCCCATCCGAGACATTGAGGAATCACCCCACCTGTGAAACAACCAGGATGACAGTTTATAGTTGGGCCAGGAATCGAACCAGGCTAGACAGCTTAGAGGTGAGTGTACATACCTGTAGGCCATCCAGTCTTCCCTAAACTTACAAAGATCTACTACCACCAATGTCTTCAGCCCATGGTAAACTATGGAGGTGGGATGTGTTGTGGTCATAACAGCGACGTCACATGGAGGAAAAGCACACCTGGTCTTTCCTGAAAGATTTCTCAATTTTACTGAGTAATTTGATGTGTTAAAGACATTTCTTACTTCTGTGAAAACCCAAAAGCAAACTGAGGGTTTATGTCGATAGTCCTCAGGACAATGGCACGACATTCCACATGGATGTGACAACAGCCCGGAAGAGAAAACGAGACATTCAACTTCTTCCCATACATTCCCAAAGTCCAGGTATGAATACTTCCGGGTATCTCTGTAAGTATCTGCATTCTCAGGTACCCTTCCACATCCAGCTAATGCCATGGAATGAAAGGAAAACACAGAAGGAAATACCGGGAAGCTCGGATCGACTAAAAGACAAAATATCATTGATTTAATAGCAAACAGGGTTGTCGGTCTCCATGCTGCAAAAAGTTGACTTGGCCAACTACTGAACTAAAGCATTTCACTCATTTCCATTTAAATCTGTCAGTTACTGCACAAAACTACAATAAATTGAACACAAACATGTGTCTGCATTACTATATAGCAGGGCCTTGTAGTTCTTTACGACGTCAAAGTAATAGATTGTTTTGCTTTTCAACTATCCAGATTTAGAGACCAGGAAGCATTATTCATCGTGCCCAGTTGGGGATGCAGAAAGATTTCACTTTAATTCCCTTTTTAAACGATTTCGTAGTAAATGCATCGAGTTCGAGAACATCATTCAAAGGGAAACAAGCCTCTTGTATACGTTGACGAGGCTCGTATGAACGCGAGCACACAGAACATATAACAAACGGAGCGGGAGACAAGACGGGGAGAGAGAGAGGGAAGCGCGACAACAATAAGGAGCAGGGACATCGGGAGATCTGTGGAAGAGAGAGGGCTGGGGCGGGGTACACTACACGGGATAAACAAGATGGACATGACATGGCTGTCATACCATGCGATCTATGTGACTACCAGACCGTGCGACCTATGTGACTACCAGAACATGCGACCTATGTGACTACCAGACCATGCGACCTATGTGACAACCAGACCGTGCGACCTATGTGACTACCAGACCATGCGACCTATGTGACTACCAGACCATGTGACCTATGTGAATACCAGACCATGCGACCTATGTGACTACCAGACCATGCGACCTATGTGACCACCAGACCATGCAACCTATGTGACTACCAGACCATGCGACCTATGTTACTACCAGAACATGCGACCTATGTGACTACCAGACCATGCGACCTGTGATGTTTTTGCGACCACCCTGGTGTATGCAAGGCTTGTGGAACATATGTGTGAAGTTTTCATGGCAGTTAGTGAGACCTAAACGCATGAGTGACAGAACTTCTTTGAGAGCATTGTTGAGAAAATAGATGGGAGGAGATGTAGGTGGGGTAGGGGGATTCCAGTCGGTCCTTTTGGAGAGACCAGGTGAGAGTGTGAGATTTGTCATTATTGAAAGACTTGCTTCAAGTGTTTGACCAGTTTGTGATTTTATCCAGATTGGCAGAGAGTGAGGAGGCTGCAGACTGCCGATCTGAGGGATGAGGAATGGAGCGGCAGATAGTGGAGTCATCAGCAAAGAGATAGAGAGGATTTTCCAGAGAGTCGGAGAGATCATTGATGAAGACCACAAAAAGCACAGGGCCCAGAACACTGCCTTGAGGAACTCCAGCCCGGACAGAAAGAGGAGATGAGAAATCCATTTAGAGCCACACGTTGACTACGACAGAAGAGGAAGTCTGGGAGGCATGCGTGGAGGTTTCCATGGATACCATAGGAGGAGAGCTTTGTGAGCAGAGCGGGGTGCCAGACCGTATCGAAGGCACGTGATATGTCTCGGGAGACAGCTCTGATCTCATGTCTGGCATTGAGAAGTTTGATGTTTGTTTTTCCATTGATTTGGAATACGACACAAAGCATGCATCTTGGGCTGGCATCAAATAACTTGTCGGTGATTGGGAGACAAAACTGTGGTTTTGTTGTCCATTGCTGACTTTCTCACAACAGCTTATTGAATGTCGAGTTGGGCTTCCTAATGAAATGATATTTGATTTCCTAAGGCATCTCGTGGTAACAGTGGAAACCAAGACATGACACCCACCTGGGATGATACAAGATTTGATTTGGAAAATGAACGCGATGATACAGACAGCCAGATTCTGATTTACAGGTGCATTGTAGGAAAAACAATAGTTTAAAAAGCTATTATGAGTAAGATTCCTTCAGAATACAATAAAGTCGACAACTCAAATCTAAATGATGGAATTTCTGACCAAGACGGATATTGTGGGGCTTTGAAACAAAAGGGGCACCTAATGAGCTCAACTTCCCCAATGGGCATTAATTATACAATAACGATATTTAAAAAAAAATCCCTCATCCTTCAAACAGGTAGGAACAGCGCATCTTCCCTCTTCCCTCTCTTAAGACCTTGGCAAAATCACAAGATGGTCAAACACTTGAAATAAACCTGACAAATCGGATTCTCTCCATCTCTCGGAAAGGACCGTATGGCAACCCTCCCCCCCTCTACTTTCTCAACAATCCTCTTGAAGAAGATCAGTAATTCAAACTCCTGGGTCTCACTATCAGCCACATTTCAAAACATTACAAACCACATTTCAAAGTTGACCTCCAAAGCCAGTCACCGACTGGGTATCCTCCATCGTACTGAGTCCTTCCTTGTCGAACATGAACGATCCACATACAAAGCTTATATCCGCAGTTTGATGGAGTACTGCTCTCTTCTCTGGGCTGGATCCCCTGCCTCACATCTTGCTCATCTTGATGCCGTGGGAAACCAAGTCCTTTAAGATTGTGGGGAATATCCCGCAATTAAGGATAGTCGGTGGGCCTATCATTTCGCTATCGCAGACAGATCAGTTGTCTTTGTCTTCGACCGCTTCCTGTCTGGTCTCGATACCCTCTGCCCTTTCCGTGCTTTGTCCGCCCACCCCATGTTTCTGCAGGGCACACAGGGGTCCACTGCCCACTGAGTTTGTGGTGAAACTACCTAAGTCCAGGATCACTGCTCACCTCCACTCATTTGTTTTTCCACCCTGTGGCACCAACTTCCACATCCACTCCAATCTCATTCTTTCCTCCAAGTCTTGAAGACAGCTGTTCACCACCATCTCAAATAGTCCCCAATCCAAAGCCATGTTTTTTTTACCCTGTTTAAACCCACTCCCACCACCCCCAATCCCACCTCCTTCCAAATTCACAAACTCTCCTTCTTCGCCATTCCTCGCCACACCTATTGTTAGTCCAGGTCTCCCTCTCTTTTGTCCTCCAGCCTGCTGTTGGTATTCCCTCCCTCATCCCTCCTTCTACTGTTCCTTTTGTTCCATTGCATCCTGATCCGTTCAGCATTCTAGCTCTTCCATGAGACTTGACTCTGAATGCAAAAAAATGGAATCCAATACATTACAATGAGGGAAACGCAAGACGACACTAAAAACATAAATCATTTTTCACCAAAACCAAATAACATTCCAGTGTATGGAAGAGCGCTATCCCCTGCGGAAAACGAGATGAAAACGTGAATTGAGGGACAATCGTAACAATAAAATCCCCCAAGTCGAAAATTCCTTCAACTTATAAAGCAAATGATGAATCATTGTGGAGTAAAAATTAAGGGGACCAGGAAATCATATAATACAGGTTGAATGGTTCAGGACAATGGAGAAGGATCCACATCGTCTCCCCCATAGTAATGCGTTAGGTGCCATTTGCCAGATTAGACTCTCATTGGCTCATCGTGATTGGGTGATTGGCTAGCACGAAGGTAACGCCTCACTCGGTTTTTTTTATAAAGTTGGAATGGCACCAGACTTTAAAACTCATTATTCCTACCTCATCATGTCGATTTGGAATTGCCCTGTCCTCAAAACCATCAGGCATTGTAAGTGGTCAAAGCAGAGTATTGTACATATTGAATCGAGTAGAACTAGTCAAATCTTCCGGTTCTCCAAAAGGTGTCTCGTCTGAGATTTTGGATTTTTTTTTTTTTAACCCTGAAAACTCGCAACGTCTTTGTTTGTACTTGAACGTAATGGACTCGCAGCTTACCCATCTTGATAAAACATGCAATTAATTATGGTAGAGGAATGGCCTAACCTTCACTCCAAATCCTCAACTTGACAAACAACCTTCAACCGACGAAGTCATTTCCATCCTACACTTTTGACAGATAGCCCTAGAATGGCCTTTTGGAAGTAAGAAGTGGTTGTTCACATTCACAGTTTGTGTTTTGTAGGTATCAGCGACATGGTATTTCAGGATGTCCTTAAACATTATTCCAAAGTTGGGTGTCCCTTTAAGGGGTCGAGTGTTACCCTGAAGAAGCCATTGATTATCCCAATTCATTTCACACAAATGTTGTGGCATTGACATTATGTAACAGCTCTGGTGATGTTTCAAATCTGTCAGGATCATGCAGATGGGAATAGCTAAACTTACCTTTGAACTGTCTTGTCACGGACTACAAACTGTCTGGATTTGTGTTTCACAAGGGATATTACGTTGGGTCCACTTCCGATAGCATTGGCTGGTGCATCTTAACTGACTGATGTTACCACATTCTGGTTCCGCCGAAGGGGATTCTTCCTCTGGGCCATGCATCCCTTTCCCAACAGGAATTTGGATCTCAGGATTTGTGGGAATTTTTTTTTTTTTGTATAAAAGATCGAGGCTCGTGAAAGAGCTAACATTAATCACACAAAGAATCAAACAGACACATAAAACACAAAATAGCAGGGCCATCGGGAGATCTGTGGGAGGGAAAGGGCTTGGGGGGAGGAGGCGTGGGAATGGGGGGGGGGGGGGGAGTTTGGAGAAGTATAAAACACATGGACAATGCAAGGACTTCCAGGAAAGAAGTCGGTATTTCAATTCAAAAAAGTGGATCTGCGGTGAATTTTGAATTTTTTGGACAAATAATTATTTTGAAAAAGAAATTTTGACAATTAGAAAACAAATTTTGAAAGAAATAAAGACAAAGAAAAGAAATTTTGAAAAAAAGAAAGACAAAGAAAACAAATTTTGAAAAAAAGAAAGACAAAGAAAAGAAATTTTGAAAAAAATTAAGACAGGAATTTGGTCAGGGTGCTGGAGATAGCTCGCCTACTCTTTGTGAAGGATCTTTACTGTCTACCAACTAATGCTGGAAGGTGGGACGCCCATTATTAACGTCCATCCGAGGACCCTAACAACCCTAACCCTAACAGCTTGACGAATCACCTGTGACACACACCTGTGAAGCTCCCGGCTGACAGTTAATGGCTGGGTCGGGAATCGAAGCCAGGATAGACAGCTTAAAGGCGAGTATGCCTACCTCTAGGCCATCCTGCCAGCCCAGGTGCATCTTGAAGATCTACAATGTCTTTCGATGAAGCACCTCTGGTCAAATCCCAAATGTCTGTCCTAACCAGCTCGCGTGGAAACGTCAGACCTGGACGCCATGAACGATTTTTCTTACATACGTGCCATGCTCTATGAGCTGCCATACTATGGGTTCTCACAAAGACGAGGAAGACAAACAAGTCCTGATTCCATTTGCACAGATGGCAGAATACTGGACAGTATTTAGTTTTGTTATTTTTTTGACCAAAAAAATTAAAACTCAAAATTTGAAGAAAAATACTGGAAAACAGGTGTATTTGTCAAAACCCAATAAACCATCATCCTTCCTGTACTACCATCCTGTACTACTAGCAGGGGTACCTGCATTGCCAGGTGCTGTCCTAATCCCGTTGGCATTTTGAAGAAATCATTTTTTTTTATGGGGGCCTAAAACACTTCCCTACACCCACTAAGGAATGGGGTTGGGAATATTTTCTGGGAATGGGTTGGGAAATTTAATATTCCTTTTCACATCGATACAAACTACAAAGGCCTAGGAACTATCGAGCGGTTTTATCTATTTTATTTAATCGAAAAAAATCCAACAACACTTGACCCAAACAAGGTAT
This sequence comes from Myxine glutinosa, assembly GCF_964187855.1. Taxonomy (NCBI): domain Eukaryota; kingdom Metazoa; phylum Chordata; class Myxini; order Myxiniformes; family Myxinidae; genus Myxine; species Myxine glutinosa. The sequence continues at coordinate 8,705,476 of NC_136269.1, forward strand.
AAAGCCACTCTAGGTAAGGGGTTAAGGGAAGGTTAGAAAACAATTAGGATAAAGCAAAACAAAATAAAATAAATAAATAAAAATAACAACAAAACAGGAAGTAGCAGAAGTCAGGTAGAATGTGATGAAACCTCAAAGATGTAGGAAGTCCCTCTTGAAGCTGATTAAGAGCAGAGGATAATGGGAAGCATGTTACAGGTGGTGAATTCCAGAGCGAGACAACATGAGGGATAAAGCTATCTGCATGGCCTTTTGTTCTGCACTTTGGATCAGCTCTAGTGGATGAGTGTGCGGAGATGGCAAACCGGGTCTTGGGTCCAAACACTCGTATGGGAGGAACCAAGTTGGAAAGTCCAACAGAACATTTACCATGAAAATGTCTGTAGAACAAACCAAGAGTGGCACCTGACCTATGGTGAGAGAGCGGTTGAAGAGTTGGACCCACAAGGAAAGCCGAGATGATTGAATGCCTCACTCCAGATACACCATGTGACTGAAGCTTGTGGAGCAGACCCTTGCGCCACACTTTATTAAAGGCTTTTGAGATATCCAAAGCAACTAATCAAGCTTCACCCTTGAGCGCCAATGCCCTGTTGATATGATCCGTAATTAAGGATAGCAGATCACCTGTAGAGCGAGAATAGCGAAAGCCATACTGACAGTCAGTGAGACGTTCATTGTCCTCCAGATGGCTGAGAAGTTGTTCATTGATGAAGAATTCAAATACCTTACTTATTACAGGAAGCAGGTTAATGGGGCGATAGTTACTTGGTTCAGAATGCTCACCTGCACCCTTGAAAACAGGGACAACAGAAGCCACTTTCCATGATGAAGGAAACACTGAAGCAGACAAGCACATGTTGAATAGCTTGGCAAGAATCGGTGAAGGTTCAGGACAACACGTCTTCAATACAATCACAGAGATTCCATCAGGACCAGTCGCTTTTGAAGCATCTAAAGTACGAATAATTCTGGCAACCTTCTCCGGAGTGATAACTGGAACAAGAATATCAGAGTCTGTACGACATGGAAAATCAGGAAGAGGGTATCCCTGATCATTGAGTGTTGAATTGGAAACAAAGGGGTTTGAAAAGAGGTTAGTCTTATCCAGAGGTGCAGTAACAACCTCAGGTCCATGAAAGAGAGGAGGTATAGAAGATTTATTGCCGTTGAGTACACTGTTGGCAATCCGCCAAAAGTCCCGAGAGCCAATTTGCTGAGTCGCAATGTTATCGGCTACAGAAGCAGCATGTTGTTGCTTGGCATCCTCAAGAACTCTTTTACAGTGGCTACTTGATTTGTGGAAGAGACGTTTGGACTCCAGAGACCATTGCACATGGTACTGTCTGAAATAGTGGTTGCGATGAGCAATTGATGCAAAAGCTGGAGTGACCCATAGATGGGAATGGACCTTCACTTGATAGGTACGTGAGGGAATATAAATGTCCATACCTGTGCCAATCAATTGGGATATTTCCTCGGCAGCCATATCAGAACCAAGACTGAAAGCTGAGGTCCATGGCACATCAGCAAGAAATGAATGAATCCATCCCAATCAGCTTTCCCAAACTGAAACACAGTGCGGTGAAAAGGATGTACTGGAGTCGAGAATGAGGAGTGAGAGACACAAACAGAAACAGTGGAATGATCCGAGTTACCGATTGGACGCAGAACATCGGTAACACAATCACCTGGGTAAGAACACAAAAAGACATCAAGCAGGTATCTTCCATCAGAAGCACGGTCAGGAATATGAGTGGGAGAGGAAACAATTTGGGTGAGATTTTGAGAGATTGAGAAATCATAAGCATTGATACCAGGAAGGTCAGAATTGTAAGAGTGCACCAACCACTCATTGTGGTGAACGTTGACGTCACCAAATACCATGACGTGTGCATAAGGGTGGAGTAAATATATACCTGTCGATGCTGTCTGAGATCGCATCGAGCGCGGCACAAGAGGGAAAGGAAAGTGAGCGATACAGGAAGAAGAGGTATGTTGTTGAATGCAGGAGAGCAAGGTGGACGCACATAAACTCGTGAGGGCCATTTTCAAGAGAGTTTCCACGAGCCAAAGGTTGAGAACCCTTAACATCGATAGCAGGACCTTGAGAAGGAGGGTGATCAGGTATATTGCATCATGCCAAGGAGGAGATATTTGATGAAGTGTTTTCTACTTCGGGGAGAAATTGTGGGATTGGTGGAAGGGTGGGGGAGAGAGTATGGTTTTGCACTTATTGGGAGGTCATGCCTTGGGGTAAACTTCGAATCAAGACCGTTGGTCGGGGGCGTGGGGGCTTTATCTTGGTCATGGATACGGTTGATCCCCTTTGCCAAAGATTTCTGGAGCGTTATTCAAAGGTGTTGTGCTGTACCGGTTTCAGGTGTGGTGCCCAGGTTTCATTGCGTTTTAACAACTGACTGTCCATGAATTGTTGGATAGGGTGACATCCTGTGCCACCTGTTTGAGGGTCGCACCGCATTGTGCATATTATCATCAGTTGGTACTCAGTCTCAGCAGCGTGTGCGCCTACCTTCGGCCCATGCTGTCCTCTCGTGCCAAATTGCATCATCCTTCTATCCTCGGCACGTACCGTTTTACTGCTTGAAGTAGTTTCCCCGTTTCCCCCCACTGGACATTGAACAGCCTCGAGCATCTCACCGGAATGGTGAGCAGCACCGAGCAACGCGGCTAAAAAGAGCATCAGCGTTCGGAACACGTGGCGGCCGCTCCGAACCGGCCGGGATGAAGAATAGCCGTGAGGTCATCGAGTCCGGTTGAAAAGAATTCGTTGTGACATTCGCATAATTCCTGCAACATCTTCGTGCAGAAGTCCGTTCGTTTGAGTCACAAAAAGAACAATTTATTTCGATGCGAGCCGCCATTCCCCGTGTAGTCTGTCTTCCGCCTGGGCCGCTCAGGCGCTCCTTTGTTATGGATCGCTGTCACTGCGAGGCCAAAGTCTCCTTGTAACGGGAAAGCTGCTCATTGTTCTGAAGCTCCAAAGCATGGAATGATGGTTGTTGTGGTTTACAAAGCTAATAAAATGAATGAATACCGCGTGATGGCCGCAATGTGGAGAAATCGGAACGGACGTGATACCTGGTGCGCCTGGTGTAGCCAAGACCTCTGGGACTCTCCGCCCTCAAGGCATGACCTGCATTTTATTGCCTTGCTTTTCGAACTACGGGTCTTGCACGGTTTGTAAAACTTACATAATGCAATTTGCGATTCCTCAATAAATTTATTCATAAGGAAAATGTGCTTCCACGCACCGTACCTTACGCGGTGAATATTAATTGTGATTAAATTACATCCTGGAAGCGTCCGGGGCAGGTTTTCGGGGAAAATAAACTTGGGAAGCACAACATGGAGGGGTCGAGGAAAGCTGCCTGGGAAACCTGGAAATGCGACACCTGATGTGGGTACCCGGCATGTCAAAGGTGGACATTGTGGTGTGAAATATACACCGTGGGAGCTTGCCATGTGACTCGTGGATCATTTGGAATAGGCCCATGTATGATTCCGAGGCCCATGGTTGATTCAGAGGCCCAGGTATGATTCAGAGGCCCATGTATGATTCCGAGGCCCATGTTTGATTCCGAGACCCATGGTTGATTCAGAGGCCCATGTATGATTCCGAGGCCCATGTATGATTCAGAGGCCCATGTATGATTCCGAGGCCCATGTATGATTCCGAGGCCCATGTATGATTCAGAGGCCCATGTATGATTCCGAGGCCCATGTTTGATTCCAAGACCCATGTATGATTCCGAGGCCCATGTATGATTCAGAGGCCCATGTATGATTCCGAGGCCCATGTTTGATTCAGAGGCCCATGTTTGATTCCAAGACCCATGTTTGATTCCGAGACCCATGTTTGATTCAGAGGCCCATATTTGATTCCAAGACCCATGTTTGATTCCGAGGCCCATGTATGATTCAGAGGCCCATGTTTGATTCCACGACCCATGTTTGATTCAGAGGCCCATGTTTGATTCCAAGACCCATGTTTGATTCCAAGACCCATGTTTGATTCAGAGGCCCATGTTTGATTCTGAGGCCCATGTTTGATTCCAAGGCCCATGCTTGATTCCGAGGCCCATGTTTGATTCCGAGACCCATGTTTGATTCCGAGGCCCATGTTTGATTCAGAGGCCCATGTCTGATTCCGAGGCCCATGTTTGATTCAGAGGCCCATATTTGATTCAGAGGCCCATGTTTGATTCAGAGGCCCATGTTTGATTCAGAGGCCCATGTTTGATTCCGAGGACCATGTTTGATTCAGAGGCCCAATTTTGATTCAGAGGCCCATGTTTCATTCAGAGGCCCATGTTTGATTCAGAGGCCCATGTTTGATTCCGAGGCCCATGTATGATTCCAAGGCCCATGTTTGATTCAGAGGGCCATATTTGATTCAGAGGCCCATGCTGGATTCAGAGGCCCATGCTGGATTCAGAGGCCCATGCTTGATTCAGAGGCCCATGTTTGATTCAGAGGCCCATGTTTGATTCAGAGGCCCATGTTTGATTCCGTGGCCCATGTTTGATTCCGATCAGGCCCATGTTTGATTCAGAGGCCCATGTTTGATTCAGAGGCCCATGTTTGATTCAGAGGCCCATGTTTGATTCCGAGGACCATGTTTGATTCAGAGGCCCAATTTTGATTCAGAGGCCCATGTTTCATTCAGAGGCCCATGTTTGATTCAGAGGCCCATGTTTGATTCCGAGGCCCATGTATGATTCCAAGGCCCATGTTTGATTCAGAGGGCCATATTTGATTCAGAGGCCCATGCTGGATTCAGAGGCCCATGCTGGATTCAGAGGCCCATGCTTGATTCAGAGGCCCATGTTTGATTCCGTGGCCCATGTTTGATTCCGATCAGGCCCATGTTTGATTCCGATCAGGCCCATGTTTGATTCTGAGGCCCATGTTTGATTCTGAGGCCCATGTTTGATTCCGAACAGGCCCATGTTTGATTCTGAGGCCCATGTTTGATTCCGATCAGGCCCATGTTTGATTCTGAGGCCCATGTTTGATTCCGATCAGGCCCATGCTTGATTACAAGGCCCCATGCTTGACTACAAAGCCCCATGCTTGATTACAAGGCCCCATGCTTGATTACAAGGCCCCATGCTTGATTACAAGGCCCCATGCTTGATTACAAGGCCCCATGCTTGATTACAAGGCCCCATGCTTGATTACAAGGCCCCATGCTTGATTACAAGGCCCCATGCTTGATTACAAGGCCCCATGCTTGATTAGAAGGCCCCATGCTTGATTACAAGGCCCCATGCTTGATTACAAGGCCCCATGCTTGATTAGAAGGCCCCATGCTTGATTACAAGGCCCCATGCTTGATTACAAGGCCCCATGCTTTATTACAAGGCCCCATGCTTGATTAGAAGGCCCATGCCTGATTCCCAGGCCATGTTTGATGCTCAGGCCCGTTTTATGTTTCTTTCCTGTTGAAATTTGATGAGTTTTGCCATCTCGAATCGATACACGTTTGTGTTTCAACGTCATTTACCGATGCAAATGGACGATCAATAATAACCCCAGGATTTCTCTCGAATCCCAGAGTCCGTACCTTGTTTTTGATGAACATAACTGAGGTTGTACAGGTATGCTGAGGTTGAACACTGTATCTGTTTAAGGAAGGATGAAAGAAGGACTACGTTTCATTCGGTGACCTATTTGGAGGTGCATCTTACAAAACGTCCTGCTGTTTGAACGTGAACCTCATTGGTGGCGCCACAACATCTGAGGCCTAATCGGTTAACCGGGTCCAGTTTGCTTCCCCAATGGACGAGTTCAGTGAACTGCACTTCAAAGGATGTTGGTCAAAGAAACATTTTTTTGGTCAAACATTTCCATTTTGACTCTCAGATAGATTATGTTGCTCTATCTTCCTCCGACCATATTCCCATTACATCCTCCATTTTTGTGCGTGTGGAGTTCCTTCTTTCTTATGCTGTCACCCTTATGCGGGTCTCCTTTGATTTATCACGTGATGCGATGGAAATCTGATGAGATTCTCTTGAGAAACCTTTGTAAGGGTAATTATATATCATCCATCTTCTTGGATCTCAGACAGAATGCTTCATCACACCTGAAGCTCGAATATCTCCTTCCGCCATTTTAAAAACCTAAACCGAAGAGAAACCAATTCACTGATCTTCTTCTTCTTACACACACGTGGATATTTGGTGCAGGAGGAGGCCATTCGACCCATCATGCCTGTGCTGCACCAAAACCAGTATACCATTACCTATCCATCTTCCCAGTATCGATATTCTTCCTCTTCTTCTCTTCTTTCTCTATCTCCTCCTTCTGATATCTTTCCGATCTCTCCATTATCTTCTGTTCAGTTTTATTTTGGATGCTTGACGGTATTTTCTCATCCCATTTGTGATTGAAAGGGTGAGTGATGGAACCTGATATATCGTTAAAACGTTTTAAACAAGATCAGTAAATGCATGTCCGAGAAATGGTTGAGGACGTGTTCAACATCGGGGTTTTTACAACCAAAATGGCCGCCAGTCGGCCATCTTTGATCGCATCATGAAAGAAAATGATGTGCTTATGTATACCACCACGTGTTGCCTTCATGCCAAATATGAACAAAATCGGTCCAGACATGTCCGAGATGGTTGTGGAAGAACGCAAGCACAGACGGACGGACGGACAGACCTAATCCATAAGTCCCGGTTTCAGACTAAGTTCAAAGGTGTGTTCTGCTAGCAAGCAGCTTGCTATCACTTGCCAATCCAGCAGGTGTGACTGCAAGGTTACTGGATTGAAGCGGTGTATTATTCATCACTCAATGAGAAGCGTGTATTAATTACGGAGTAAGAAATTAGCCCCGGTTTCTTTGATAGTAATATCGTTTTTGTAATAAGTAGCAGGTACTCGTGCAGGTAAATGTGACTTCAAGCCCACAGAGTCCCCTGCCCACCCTTTGCCACATTCCCCACACATATTCACCTGCTCTCTCTTCTCAAATTCCCTGCCTGTCCGCCCTCAAACATGAATAACAAACTCACTGGCTCTCTCAGTCCAATATAACATTGAATGACAAAAGTTAAAATGTAAATTCTCCTGTTTTACAATTTATCAGGCCTGGCCATTCCTCTATTCCTATTTGAGCACTTGCTGGAATCCTCGTTTGAATTATGTATGGGATCTCGACAGACTACGATCGATTGTTGTACACCGCTCCTTTCCTATGCCATCTCCAGGCATTGCAAATCGTCATTGCCGGGCACCGAAGGGGGCTCGGCAGTGACGCACGCTGAAAGAGAGTACTCAGTTTTCACTCTGGTTGTTTGTTTTCTTGCTTTCTTGTTTGTTTGTTTGTTTGTTTGTCCGGGCGATATCTCAGCCATCCTTTGAGATAGGAAGCTGAAATTTCGGGACAACAGTGAGCAAGTCCTTTGTCAAAAACGGTATTTTTGTTTTTTGATTAATCAATTAATTGAGGAGTTATTTAATTATTAGCGATTAATTAAGTACTTATTTAATTAATTAAATTTCCTTTCTCTTCTGACCATTAACTCAGGCACCTTTTGAGTTAGGAAGCTGATATTTGGACAAGCCAATGACCAGGTGCTTTGGCTGCAAAGGCTATTTTTGATTTATTAATTAATCAATTAATCGATTAATTATTTAATTATTCGATTAATGACATTTTTTTTTTTTTTTAAGTTACAGATTCTGATAAAATGGTTGGTGGTGGTTTATGTGTTCTCTGACCGTCATTCAGACCGAATTGATTAATAATTTAATTTTTTAATGATTATTATTTATTTATTTTCATTATTAATCATTTATTTATTTTCTTTCTCATTTGGCCAATATCTCAGGCACCTTTTGAGCTGGGAAGCTAATATTTGGACATGACAGTGACCAAGTGATGTGGCTATCAAGGATATTTTTGATTTATTGATAAATCATTTCATCGATTAATTATTTATTGATTAATCGATTAATTATTTATTGATTAATCAATTGATTATTTCATTTTTTATTAATGACTTATTTAATTAAATTTCTAAAAGATACATCTTCGGATGAAGCACGAGTGGTTTAGTTATGCTATTAGCCAATTGATTAAGAAAATATTTTGTGATAATCTTTTATGGATTTTAATTATACAATGAATCAATCAATTAGTGTACACCTCTCCCTCCCAATGCAGCCTCTATGAGCTGCACTGCGGTATTGCCGGGCGCCAGAGGCGTCCCGGCAATGCCGCGCTGTAGGATATTTAATTATTTGGAAGGGGGGCAGTGTACTTTGAATGTATCTGTACTGGTTGTACACCGCTCCTTTCCTATGCCATCTCCAGGCATTGCAAATCGTCATTGCTGGGCACCGAAGGGGGCTCGGCAGTGACGCACGCTGAAAGAGAGTACTCAGTTTTCACTCTGGTTGTTTGTTTTCTTGCTTTCTTTCTTTCTTGTTTGTTTGTTTGTTTGTTTGTTTTTCCGGGCGATATCTCAGCCATCCTTTGAGCTAGGAAGCTGAAATTTCGGCACAATAGTGAGCAAGTCCTTTGTCAAAAACAGTTATTTTTTGTTTTTTGATTACTCAATTAATTATTTAGTTTTTTATTAATGACTTATTTGATTTAATTTCTAAAAGATACATCTTCGGATGAAGCCACAAGTGGTTTTGTTATGGTATTAGCCAATTGATTAAGAAAATATTTTGTGATAATCTTTTATTGATTTTAATTATACAATTAATCAATCAATTAGATGAACATCTCTCCCTCCCAATGCAGCCTCTATGAGCTCCACTGCGGTATTGCCGGGCGCCGGAGGCACCCCGGCAATGCCGCGCTGTAGGATATTTAATTATTTGGCATGTGGGCGGTGTACTTTGAATGTATGTGTACTTTTTTTCTTTCTTGTTTGTTTTCTTGTTTTCTTGTTTGTTTGTCCGGGCGATATCTCAGCCATCCTTTGAGCTAGGAAGCTGAAATTTCGGCACAATAGTGAGCAAGTCCTTTATCAAAAACGGTTATTTTTTGTTTTTTGATTAATCAATTAATTGAGGAGTTATTTAATTATTAGCGATTAATTAAGTACTTATTTAATTAATCAAATTTCCTTTCTCTTCTGACCATTATCTCAGACACCTTTTGAGTTAGGAAGCCGATATTTGGACATGCCAATGACCAGGTGATTTGGCTGCAAAGGCTATTTTTGATTTATTAATTAATCAATTAATCGATTAATTATTTAATTATTTGATTAATGACCAAATTGTTTGTTTTTTTTAAGTTACGGATTCTGATGAAATGGTGGTGGTTTATGTGTTCTCTGACCGAATTGATTAATAATTTAATTTTTTTATGATTATTATTTATTTATTTTCATTATTAATCATTTATTTGTCTTCTTTCTCATTTGGCCAATATCTCAGGCACCTTTTGAGCTCAGAAGCTAATATTTGGACATGAGTGACCAAGTGATGTGGCTATCAAGGATATTTTTGATTTATTGATTATTCAATTAATCAATGTGTCGATTAATTATTTAATTATTCGATTAATTACTAAAAAATCTTTTTTTTTTCAGTTACAGATTCTGATGAAATGGTGGTGGTTTATGTGTTCTGTGACCGAATTGATTAATAATTTAATTTTTTTATGATTATTATTTATTTATTTTCATTACTAATTATTTATTTATTTTCTTTCTTATTTGGCCAATATCTCAGGTACCTTTTGAGCTGGGAAGCTAATATTTGGACATGACAGTGACCAAGTGATGTGGCTATCAAGGATATTTTTGATTTATTGAGTAATCATTTAATCAATTAATTATTTATTGATTAATCAATTAATTATTTAATTTTTTTATTAATTATTTATTTAATTAAATTTCTAAAAGATACATCTTCGGATGAAGCACTAGTGGTTTAGTTATGCTATTAGCCAATTGATTATGAAAATATTTTGTGATAATCTTTTATTGATTTTAATTATACAATTAATCAATCAATTAGTGTACACCTCTCCCTCCCAATGCAGTCTCAATGAGCTGCACTGCGGTATTGCCGGGCGCCTGAGGCGCCCCGGCAATGCCGCGCTGTAAGATATTTAATTATTTGGAAGGGGGGCGGTGTACTTTGAATGTATCTTTACTTGTTGCACATTTAATGACTCTGCAGATACAGGCCCGATTCATCCCAGCGCCGTCCGAGCTGAGCCGTAACTTCCGGAGACGGAAATAAACTCGCGGTCATGGTGTCGGGATAAAACGGGGAATATTTGCAGCTTCATACATGACATCCTCCCCTTTAAGTCCAAAATTACTAAGAGCAATACGTGCTAGATTTCGAAAATTGACATTCCAAAATCAACATTTCCAAAAACATGTGAAAATATGTGTGCAAACAAAAGCAAGTGGACACGGGGATAATTCTGCCCCTGTGTGTGTCAACGTGAAAATAGAACATGTGTCAACATGAAAATAGAACATGTGTCAACGTGAAAATAGAACATATGTCAACGTGAAAATAGAACATATGTCAACGTGAAAATAGAACACGTGTCAACGTGAAAATAGAGCATGTGTCCACGTGAAAATAGAACATATGTCAACGTGAAAATAGAACATGTGTTAACATGAAAATAGAACATGTGTCAACGTGAAAATAGAACATATGTCAACGTGAAAATAGAACATGTGTCAACGTGAAAATAGAACATATGTCAACGTGAAAATAGAACATGTGTCAACATGAAAATAGAACATGTGTCAACGTGAAAATAGAACATATGTCAACGTGAAAATAGAACACGTGTCAACGTGAAAATAGAGCATGTGTCAACGTGAAAAAACATCTTCAAAGATTCAAACGGTCTTGGGTGCTTTTCTCTCGCACATTGAGCGTCGCGGTGTACCAGTGGATACAGAGTCCGAGGTGATTCCTTTGGGTGGCGATGGTCCAGTGGATACAGAGTCCGAGGTGATTCCTTTGGTCTCCACGAAGGGTGTAGCGTTCGCAGAGGTTTTCGGGGCATCCGAGCCGGCTGGAGCGGCCACGACGATCTCCGGCAGTGGCGGGTCGAACTGTTGTCCTGACTGTGACGATGCTACAGGCTCTATCGACTCACAGTGACGGTAGGTTATGTGGTCCTGATGTCGACGAATTTCGCGGCCGTCCTGCAGGCGAATCACGCAGCACAGTGGACCTGGCTCCTCGATGATGTCCCCCGGTAGCCACGTCGCACCTGCACCAAAATTTCGGGCAAACACTGGATCTCCAATGTTGATACAGCGACTGTTGGACGACTTATCGTGCACCAATTTTTGATTAAGCTGGCTCTGATAAACATTTGATGATATGTCTGATTTGAGATTGTCAAGTGTCGATCTCAAGTGTCGTTTCATCAATAACTCAGACGGAGCTGCACCGGTTGTTGATTGTGGCGTGATGCGGTATTTGAACAGGAGACGAGACAGCTTTGTTTCCAGGGTTCCCTCCTGAAGTTTCTGCAATCCGGATTTGATGATTCCCACGGATCGTTCGGCCAAGCCATTTGAAGCCTGGTGATGTGGGCTGACAAACTTATGTTTGATGCCGTTCCGACGTGCGAACTCGGCAAACTCGGACCTGGAAAAACACGAACCGTTATCACTCACGATCATCCTGGGCAGACCATGAGTGGCGAAACAGCGTCTGAGTTTTTCAATGACAATGGCTGACGTAGTACCACGCGTCACATAGGCATCAATCCATTTTGTGTGCACGTCCGTGATGATTAGAATCATGCTGCCGTTAATAGGCCCGGCATAATCGAGATGTAGGCGATGCCACGGTTCGCTGGGCCATTCCCAGGGATGCAGTGGCGCTTTCGCAGGTGTATTCCTGGTGCTCTGGCAGGGGTAACAATGTCGAACATGATGTTCGATATCAGCATCAAGATTCGGCCACCACACATAGTTTCTGGCGAGTGACTTCATCTTCACAATCCCGGGGTGACAGTCATGGATTTCATCCATGACCCTGGAACGCAGATTTTCCGGGATCACGACACGACATCCCCAGAGTAGGCAACCATTTTCCACGCTGAGTTCGTTTTTACGTGCTTTAAAAGCCGCAAAATCTGGGTCACCCTCAGGTAGCAAATGCCATCCAAGCTGCACAGACTGGACAGTTCTGGACATAACGGGGTCTCGTTGAGTATGGGTGAGGATCTGGCCGGCATCAACAGCACAATCTTCCAGATGATCCATCAGTGCGATAATGGATCCTGGTGTAGGTGAATCATCAACGGATTCTGGAAGGGGTAACCGACTCATGGCATCTGCATTTGTGATAGACGCACCAGGATTATAACATGTGGTGTCGTCATAAGCAGCGAGAAACAGGGACCAGCGGATGATCCTGGGCGGTAGTGTGTCAGACGTCGCCTTAGTTGGACCAAACGGACTGATCAGCGGCTTGTGATCAGTGCGAATCGTGAAATTATGTCCAAGAAGGTACTGGCGAAATTTGCTGACGTCGAAAACAATTCCCAATCCTTCCTTGCCAATTTGGGATTAGTTCTTCAATGCTGGGGACAATGTTGTGGAAGAAAATGCAACAGGTCTTTCGTGTGATAATACTCTCCCCACTCCATACCGACAGGCATCACATGTCAGCACAAGATCCTTCTCTGGATCAAAATGAACGAGAACATTGGACGATTTGAGCAGATACTTGGAGGTCTGGAATGCTGATTGTTCAGTGGACCCCCAGCTCCAGGAGACTCGTTTCCTCAAAAGACGATAAAGGGGGCCCAAAACGTCGGTCACATTCGGGATGTAACGACCATAGAACTGAACCAAACCGAGGTATGACTTCAATTCGGTTACGTCTCGTGGAGCAGGAGCATCCTTGATAGCTCGGACTTTCTCATCTGTCGGGTGTAGACCCTCGGCATCAATCGTATGACCCAGGTACGTGACTGATGGCACCGTAAACTTGCACTTGTCTCGACGCAAACATAGGCCGGAGTCCGAAATCTTCTTCAGAACTCTATCCAGGTTTTGTAGATGTTCAGCATCCATACGACCAGTAACCAGAATATCATCCTGGTAACAAACGACGTTGCGTTCGGCAGAAAACAAACTGTCCATGACACGTTGATAAATGCCAGGTGCAGATTTCACTCCAAAACTGAGTCAGTGGTACCCGTACAACCCAAGATGCGGGTTGATGGTAAGATACTGTTTCGAATTCTCGTCCAAGCGGAGCTGTAGATAGGCTGATTTGAGATCGAGTTTAGTAAAAGTCTTGCCTCCCGTGAGACGAGCATAGGGGTCTTCGATCCTCGGGATTGGATATTTATCCAATGAAGAACACTTGTTCACGGTCATTTTATAATCTCAACATAAGCGGATGGACTGGTCCGATTTTATGACCGGAACGATGGGCGCCGCCCATTCGGCATACTGGATTTGCTCGATGATCCCCAGATTTTCAAGATGATCCAGTTCCTTGTCAATCCGCTCCCGCAGGGTGAAAGGGACTGGGCGAGCTCTGCAAAATATAGGATTGGCATCGGTCAACCCGGTCAACACTGAGTTTAGCCGTATGTCCTTTTAAGGTTCCAAGCTCATCCTCGAAGACATCCGGGTACGTATCCAGCACATTTTTGAGCGCGTATGCTGCGGTAGCAGAAACGTTGGCTGCCCGGAGTTGATGAATGCTTTTCCACTTCAGTCGAATTATGCTCAACCAGTTTCAGCGTTGTAAGGAATGGCCCTTTCCAGGAATGACGATCCGGGGTAGGTGAAACTCGTGGTTATCGTACCCACCGTGATGTCACATGTACCGCAGGGAACAATCTTCTCACCTGTATAGGTGGAGAGTCCATAGGTTGTAAGTTTCAGATGGGGTCGGTCAGCATCACTCCACAGGTTTGTGAAAACAGCATGGCTGATTAGCGTGACAGCCGCACCAGTGTCGACCTCCATTTGCAATGGTCGATTGCTCTTGTGAGACGTTGACGACAACAGTGGCAAGAAAAGGGTCCCGCTTATGGTGAGAATCAATATGAAACAGGTCATACGATTCTGAGTTGTTGGAAACAGAGCTCACCTGGTCAAGCTCAGGTTGCTCCGAACCGATCAACTGCTGAAGCTTTCTCTTTTCCCGATTTGCGAGTGATGCAAGCTGGAGCAATATGGCCAGTTTTCGAACAGAAATGGCAGGTGGCATCTTTGAATCAACACGTCTCCGGAGGGTGCTTTCCGTTGCACCGAAAACATTTGCCAATGTAAAAATTTTTGATGTCGTCTTCATCTCACCACTTTATCAATCCTAGATGTAGGTGCTGGAACAAGTTCATATTCGAGAACATTCTTCAGACTGATGTCTTCTCGAGATTGTTGTTGGACCATAACTAGAGCATAGATTAGATTGGTCATAAACATCTCCTTTTCCTTATTTGACGTGATTCTTTTTGCAGACATGGTCACCACATTATAATGCAGAGTTATGGAAACCTTGAGGGCAACTAGGTTCATATGTTTCCATTTGTGCTCTTTCCCATTTGGACTTACCGACTTATCAGCATTGACTGGCTCTAGGTCTATTCTTCCAGGCACAATATAATGCCATTTTTTTTGGTATACAAGATCGAGGCTTGTGTAAGAGATAGCACTGATAAAAAAAAAATACAAACTGACACATAAAACATATGATGAAGGGAGCGGGAGATAAGATGGGGAAAGAGAGGGAAGCACACAAGTGCAACATTTGAGAGCAGGGACATCGGGAGATCTGTGGGCTGTGGGAAGGCGAGGGCTTGGGGGGGGGGGGGGGTGGGAGAGTTATAAAACACATGGACACTGCAAGGACTTCCAGAAAAGAGAGAAATCGGTTTTCAAAAAAAAGCGGATCTGTGGTGAATTAGCGGGGGTAGAAAAGATCAAGGTTTTGGATGTGGGAAGATAAGAGATGGTGGTGAACAACTGTTTTAAAGACCTGGAGGGAGGAGTGTGATTGAAGTGAGTGTGGGAGTTTGTTCCAGAGGCGGGAGAAAAGAGGAATGAAAGAGTGAAGGTGAGCAGAGAGTCTTGATTTTGGCAGTTTAACAATAAGAGGGTTGCAGAGAGATCTTGTGCGACCTGTAGGAATATTTGGGGGACAGAGCACAGAGAGAGCTGGGGGAGCAAGGCCGGAGAGGAGTCGGTAGAAGACAGAAAGACCACCGACCTGCCTGTGGTGAGTGATGAAAGGCCGTCGGAGTTAGCTTCATCACAGGAGATTCCAATGATTCTGAAAGCTTTGGTTTCAACAGCGTGAAGCCGAGCTAGGTGTGAGGCAGGAGCACCGGGCCCAGAGGGGGGTATTCCATTGAGCTGTGGATGAAAGCCTTGTATGTGGCGAGGAGCCCAGGTGTGCCAGGAAGGACTTCACATGACGGAGGATGCCCATTGCCCAGTCGGCGACTAGCTTTGGAGGCCAGCTTGGAAATGTGGTTTTCCCAGGAAAGATCATGGCAGATAGTAAGACCCAAAAGCTCGAGCGACAGAACTTCTTGGAGAGGATTGTTGAGAAAATAGATGGGAGGGTTTTCCAGTCGGTCTTTTCGGAAAGACATAGTAAGAGTGTGAGATTTGTCAGAATTGAAAGACATGTTCCACTTGTTTGACCAGTCTGTGATTTTGTCCAGGTCTGCAGAGAGTGAGGAGGCTGCAGACTGCCGATCTGAGGGATGAGGAATGGAGCGGCAGAGAGTTGAGTCATCAGCAAAGAGAAAGAGAGGATTTTGCAGAGAGTCAGAGAGATCATTGATGAAGACCAGAAAAAACACAGGGCCCAGGACACTGCCTTGGTGAACTCCAGCCTGATCAGGAAGGGAAGATGCAAGAAATCGAATTGAGGGCCACATGTTGACTACGACCAGAGAGGAAGTCCGCAAGCCATGCGTGGAGATTTCCATGGATACCATAGGAGAAGAGTTTGGTGAGCAGAGCGGGGTACCAGACCGTATCGAAGGCACGTGACATGTCAAGGGAGACAGCTTTGATTTCCTGTTTGGCATTGAGGACCTCAATCTATTGTTGAGACAGCAGAAGCAGCATGTCTAGAGTAGAATGACCTGGTCTGAATCCAAATTGATGATCGGAGATCAAGCCATTGGAGAAGAGGAAGGATTTGATATCCGAAGCAATGATGGATTCCATGACTTTGCTGATGATTGGGAGCAGGCTGATTGGTCTGTAGTTGCAAGGATCTGTTTTTGCACCTTTTTGTGTAAAGCGGTAATGTTTGCTGATTTCCAGGATGCTGGCAGATGACCTTGAGCAAAAGAGAGGGTGAAAAGAACAGAGAGAGGGTGAGATAGAGCGGAAGAGCAGGATTTTAGGACCCGAGGGCTGATGCCGTCTGGTCCAGTTACAGAATCAGAGTCGAGGTTTGACAGAAACTTCTCCACCTTGTCAGGAGAGAAGGACACAGAGTCCAGGAGCAGTTGGGTTCGACTGGGTAAGGTGGGAACAGAGAGAGAGATGGGTTTGGTACACAAGATTTTGAGGCAAACACAGAGTTGAGGCATTCGGCTTTGTCATGTGCGGTGTCAACTGTGTAGCCATTTGAGGTAAGGGAGGGGTTGAAGGGGGAACAAACACCAGAAACGGATTTGACCAGATGCCACCAGGATTTGGAGGAAGGAGACAGGTTTGAGAGTTCATTCTTGAGTGAGGAGAGATAGTGCTTCCTGGCACTCCTTAGGGTAGGCACACACTTGTTCCGAGCTTGGTGGAAGGAACTGAGATTGCCTTCGGTTGGATTTGCCTTCCAAGAGGCAAAGGCAAGTTGTTTCAGGGGCAGAGGATTGTGAGGTTAGACAGGCGCCTCGTCAATTACAGATGGGCCCACTGATTGTTATTTTTTCTTGATGTATTTGTTGCTGTATTATGCGTCGAGCTTCGGTATGCATCCGTGTCGTTGCAGGTTGCCGTGTTCGTGCTGATTTGGGGAAGTTACGAGAGGATCGAGTAAGACTGAAAATGATGGCCCGGGCAGCATTTGCTCAGTTCCACGACACAATCGTTTCCATGGAGACCGCCATGTTGTTGAGCGGTGCCAAGCGCTGCATTCCGTTGGAGTGCTTACTTGAGTGTTTCATATCAAGCAAGCCGCTTGACAAGCGATATCAAGCCGTTTGCTTATGGAGCACACCCTCGTTCAATGGTGAACTAATTTAACGACACATTTTCTCTGATCTCAAAATTAGTTGTGCTGTATAATCAATAAATCATATCGTTGTCAGAACACAGTTGTAGTTATCACTTCTAGTATGTCATATTTTCTTGTATTCCGTGTATATATTTTCTCACCGTCTGTTCCGCTGATCCCTCGGCGTGCTGCGCTTCCATCCAGCCACTGTGTTTTTAACCGGCACCAATCACTGTTTCACCTTAATCCCAACCATGTACACAATGATTGTTAGATTCTTTGTTTTGTGCACTCACAACCACAACCACAACCACAACCACACAGTAGCTTACAGCCATTTTGTTGCCTAATTCAGAATATTCTTTTCAACGAACTCGGTATAAATTGGACGATGATGCTAAATCGCATGTACATTGAGCATTCCAATTGCTTTGCCACATATTTTGAGGAAGACCTTCTCGTGATCAACTAATCCCTTTGTATAATCCATGTTTGACAATTGCGAGGCTCTCCCGTTGTTTTTGGTCCATCCATGAGCCGTAAGTAGATGTGAGGGGCATTTAGAATGCCTGACTCTTCCCTCGATTGCTTCAAGCAGTTGATGCAGCATCATCTCATGTCAACATCCATCTCTACTCACTGTATATTGTATCCTCATTACACCCTCCCTCCCTCTCCCCAAACCTTTTATTTACAGGTTCTACTGTTTCCTCCCCTCCTCTCTCCTTCCACTTTTCCTGTTCATGCATTCCCTTGCCTGTTGTCCTCTGCCCCATCATCTGGACATGTTGCCCTCGATCACATCGCTTTTGCACGATACTCGATCTTCTTCTACTATATAAGAGCGATGTCTGTCCGTGTGTGTGTCTGTCTGTCTGTGTCGTCATTTTTCTCAGAGATGGCTGAACGGGTCTTCGTCAAACTTCCATAGGTTCATCAGTGAGTGCCTGGGAGTGTTTTAGGCAAAAAAAAAAACATTTTTGAAAAAAAAAATCGTTTTTTTGGAGTAAAAAAAATAAAAATCGCTCGATAGTGGCTAAGCCTTTTTAAATGAATGACAGTTATACACAAGTACACATTCGAAGACATAAATCCAAAACAATCACCAGACATTTGAATACAAATAAATCAAACCATTCCAGAAGTGTACGAAGTTGATATTACGGCTTCTTCTTCTTCCTGATCGGCATCACACTTAACTCAGAAACTTGATGAACGCCACATTCACCACATTCACCCACTAGCATATATATGAACCCCCTTCCTCTCCTGCCTCCCCCTCTCCCCTTCCCCCCTCCCCTCCCCCCTTCCACTCCCCTCCCTCCCCTCCCCCTTCCCCCCATCTCCTCCCCTTCCACCCCTCTGCTCCCCTCCCTCCCCCTCCCCACTTCTGCTAGGTCTTTATAAAAACAGGTATTTTGGAAAACACGATTTTCTTGGTAATGTTGTTTCCATAAGTTTACATCAAGCTGACAAATAATACGAGTTCCCTTGCAAAGAACTTCAATGCACAAGGAGGCTTGAGCAATGGTTGCCAACCTATGGTCTTTTTTTTTTTTTTTTTTTTTTGTATACAAGATCGAGGCTCGTGAAAGAGCGAACATTAATCACACAGAAAGACAAACCGACACATAAAACATATAACATAGGGAGCGGTAGACAAGATGGGGAGAGAGGGGGAAGGACACAAACACAACATTTGAGAGCAGGGACCGAGAGACATGGAGACATCAAGAGATCTGAGAGAGGGCGAGGGCTTTGGGGGGGGGGCGCATGGGAAGGGGGCGGAACTTTTGTCCGTGCTCTATGCCTCTATCCCTTTTAAATGCTCGAACATCCCAGACTCGGAGTGGATGCTCCAACCAATATTCCACAGAATGTGGTTAGAATCCTGGTTGTATCTGGTTAGTCTGATTACGTACATGATACCTGGTTTCAAATCATGAACATCAAGGTATTCACGAAATGTTCTCCCAATCTCATTCCATTTAGCTAACTGCTCCTTCTCTTTGATAAATTGCTCGTTTCAGGTGGGCTGGCAAGATGGCCTAAATGGTACGCATACTCGCCTCCAAGCTGTCTATCCTGGGTTCGAATCCAGAGCCAGCTATAAACTGTCGTCCTGGTGTTTCACAGGTACGATGATTCATTAATGTGTTGACCGAACTCCCAAATAGATGATGGCAGGAATATGGAATTTGGCCTGTGTTCCAGCATATTCCTTTCTCGTGAAATGCCACATAAATTATACATGTGCGTGCAAGTGTGAGCAAGAAGAAACAGCCGGCTTAACATCACCTTGAATAGGATGCACCTCTCATAATGCGTTACCCGATCTGCAAAACAACAAGATGTCAGTTTGTAGATGAATGCAATTTTCTTGAGGAACTGAATCAAGACTAGATAGCTCCGGTAGTGAGAAGAGATAGACAACTGTGCGGGATGGACAAAAGCAATGTTGCAGGATTTAAGCAACAACTTCAAGGAGCCAGTGAACCGCCAACGGCTGTGATCATCATAAAAAGGTAGCCGGACATTTCCAAACAGGTGCAAGACGACCAGAGAACCCTTGACCCTTGGCGTCACCAATACCACAAGCTCATCATATCCAAACTGTCAGACAGTGACAGCATTTGCCACGTGGAGTGAGGGAATGTCATCCATGGAGCAGTGAAGCTTGCTCCATGGAGCGGCTAACATGTTTTGGGAAGTTGAGGAATGTCGAGATAGCCTTGAGGTGCTGGAGGATATGGAGTCTGCTCGATGTGATCAACAGAAGCTCTTGTGATGATGTTGTGGGAAGTTGAGGAATGTCGAGGGAAGCCTTGAGGTGCTGGAGGATATGGAGTCTGCTCGATGTGATCAACAGAAGCTCTTGTGATGATGTTGTGGGAAGTTGAGGAATGCCGAGGGAAGCCTTGAGGTGCTGGAGGATATGGAGTCTGCTCGATGTGATCAACAGAAGCTCTTGTGATGATGTTGTGGGAAGTTGAGGAATGTCGAGGGAAGCTTGAGGTGCTGGAGGATATGGAGTCTGCTCGATGTGATCAACAGAAGCTCTTGTGATGATGTTGTGGGAAGTTGAGGAATGTCGAGGGAAGCCTTGAGGTGCTAGAGGATATGGAGTCTGCTCGATGTGATCAACAGAAGCTCTTGTGATGATGTTTTATTAAATTATACACAACAACCGATTCGACACCATTTTGAAAATGATAATGTTGGAGTCTGATATAGTTCGAAGATGTTCTGAGTTCCTGGTCCTGGTCGTTGCTGACAGCTGGAACACATTGGGACAGGGTCATTGATAAAGTGGATCACCATTGGTGACATTCAATGAGATCTTATAAAGTATCAATTCGACATGAAGTCGAATTATATACCAAATGCATTGCAGTAAGGAAATGGCCACATCACATGATACAAGCTTTAATCACAGCTCTATACAGACAGGGACAAACTTGTCTAGCTGAGAGAATGCCGTAGTAGACAAAGATGCTCGGTCTAAGTTAAAATGCAGACAGAGACCGATGCACACGGGGAAACAATGAGGCACAAAATCCAGTGAATTGGCAACAAAACAGACAGCTTGAGCAGCCTCGTACAATGCACGGCTTCAATGGGCCTAAAACCCCACAATCTGACCGCAAATATTGTTACTTTGACATGCAACCCAGGCCACTTGGCAAGGCCCGTTCCTGCTTCCATCTCCATCAGCGGCGGCCATTAGCATAACTGTGTTTTGTATGCTACGCCCGGGATTTGGAAAGATGCGTCTGGGGTTTGCCCGTGATGTTCAGGGCGAGCTCTTGGACAAGTCTCGTCACTTATTCGCCTTCATTTCTCATCACTGTGACAAAGAAGGTCACGTGCACCCGCCATGAAGTCTCAGCTGTCAAAAGCTCACCGAGTGGATGGTCTTCGACACGGGGGCGGCTTTTGTGGTTTTGTTACCGAGCATGAGCTTGGTCACGGACCTTATTGCTAGTCATCTCACACGGTGGCACGTTCGTCTGCTGCCAACTGAGTGTCTGCTGCGTTCTGGGTCACACTTTCTGTACCACACTGGGAAAGCTGCAGCTTCGCCATTTGCATTTTCTGGAACTCGAGCTCAGCTGCTCATTACGGTGTGGCTCGAGTTGTTTCTAAGTGTCCGACTCGAACGTAGAATAGGAAAAATAATCAGGCCAGTCAAAGTCAATTAGCGAGTGGTTTTGTTGATATTTTTAGTGCTTTTATTTATTTCTTTGTACTTTACGATTCATTTCGCTCCGTCTCTTTGATGCACTAGACCTGGACATCAATGACCATGTTGGGTTTTAGGTCGTTGCGAGGCCACCGAGTGGATTTGGGTCATTTCGTTAAAGTCGCGCCCCTCCTGGTTAACCTCCAAAAATCCAGGCTTGCCACCTGTATCTACCTGTCTTGCTTCTCTTTTCTCCCGTTTGTAGAATGGCCTTCCAGGTTGTTGTTGCCCCCCCACCTGCCCACCCCTCCACCTGGACCTGGAGGGACTGGCAGGGGGAATACCACCAGCAGGGTTGAAGGGCAAAATAGATGGAGATGGACAAACAAGGGATGAGGATAAGAAACGGGGGTCTGGGAAGACGAAAGGGGTGGACCAGGTGGATACAGAAGCAAACTCTGAGGAAGGAAAGACTGGAATTTTGGGGGGTGGGGATTGGAGGAAGTGGTTTAAGGGGTTGCAGAAAAGATGGCGATGAACAGCTGTCTTGAAGACGTCTAGGGAAGAATGGGATTAAAGAGGATGTGGAAGTTGGTTCCACAGGTGGGAAAAAGAGGAATGAATGAGTGGAGCTGAGCAGTGATTCTGGATTTTAGGAGTTTCGTCATAAGAGGGTTGATTGTGGATCATGTGAGTCCTGTAGAAACTTGGTAGGAGGTGGGGGGGGGGGGGGTGGGGGGGGTGCGGAAGCATGGAAATAGCAGAGTGCGCAAGACCAGAAATGAGGCGGAAGAAGACAAAGATACACGAAAGGAGGCGGAAGGAGACAAAGACACCACCGACCTATCTGCGATGTGAAAGTGATAGGCCCATAAACTCAGCTTCATCGTCTGATACTCCAATTATATTGAAGTACTACATTAAAGCTGTGGACGAAGGCCTTGGCGGTGGATAAGAGTTCAGGTGTGCCAAGGAAGGGCTCCGTACAATGGAGGATGCCCAGTGAGCGACTGCCTTTGGAGGCCAACTTTGAAATATGGTTTGTCCAAAAAAGCTAATGTCTGAAAGTGAGACCCAGGAGTTAAAATGGCTGAACTTCCTCAAGAGGATTGTTAAGGAAGTACATAGGAGGGTTTAGCAACGGATCCTTTCGGAGAGAGATGGAGAGTGTGAGATTTGTCAGGATTGAAAGACTTATTCCAAGTGTTTAACCCTCTTGTGATTTTTTTTCAAGGTCTGAAGAGAGCAAAGCGGCTGCAGCCTGCCTGTCTGAAGGATGAGGGATGTTTTGTGGAGTGATCTGAGGTTGCCTTCAGTTGGATTTGCGTTCTAGTAAGAGAAGGCCAGTTGTTACAACTGCCTCACTGCAGTATTCATTGTACCATGGGCGGGAGGATGAGTAGGCCTCACCGTGGTGCGGACACTGTTCTCTGAGAATTCCCAGAGATGTTGACCTTCACAAGCAAATGTCTACTGTTACATATTTATGTGAATGTATGTGGATTACCATTCAGGTCTTTGCTTATCCGTGTGTAGTATATTAAGGGTTGTTGTGATTGGAGGGTCAGGAGCCCTTCTGAACAAGTGGCCGGAAACGGAAGTGACCGGAAACGGAAGAGGAAAAGACACGAGGGAAAAAGGACGAGTATTCTTCTTCCTCGCCCCGCTCCGACCAAAGGTGGGATCGACCTTGCGCTGCGTGGAAAAGCGGCGTTCCGAAGCCTGTCTGGCGAGAGGAATCACCGGGACGTGTACCTGCCCGGTGGAGATGTCAAGTTGACGTGGGGCCGTGCATCGACGGCGTCTGGCATCGTTCGCGGCACCGTCTAAACAGACGCGTGCGGGTCGCACGTTGGGGCCTAACGAGCCTTGCAAGCGGCGTGGGGTTTGGCTTGCTCTACCGTACCCGCTTCGCGTGGCCACGAGGGGCTGCAGCCTCGGTGCCTGGTACGATACCTGCCCGGTGGAGAAACGTCCACCCGGGGTTCGTTCAACCGCCCGAGTGCGGAGACGCCGACCAGTATCTTGGTCAGGAGGGGCCCAGAGACATTGTGAGGAGCAGAGACCGAAAGGGGGTTGTGAGTACTCACCGGGACACACATATATAAGATGGCCATCTTACTCATAGGGAAGTGTTTGTGAATTGGGAATTGTTGATGGTTGTGTATTGTTGATTGCTCGGGGAAAATCTCCGTGGTGGTGTCATTGAAATTGTATGGTATCATTACCATTGGAAATATATCCTTGAACATCAGTTGTCTCCTGGGTGAAATTCATATGGATTGCGTGGCGAAAGCGCCTATATAATACAGCTTGCTGGCGGAGTTCCTCTCACGGTCCGGGGGTCACCGAGACCAGGTATTCACCGAGGGGACCACGTAACAGAATTGGGGGCTCGTCCAAATTACGATTTGCGGTTTCGCAATTGGGTCTACGTCCGGGATTTAAAATTGTATAAAATAATAAAATAATAATTTTTTTTTATTAATTAAAATTTATTAATTAATTATTAATTGGTAAAAAAAATTTGAGAAATTGGGGTAAAGTCTTGGGTGAAGGTTAACAGGTGTTAACGATAGGCACCATGGCGTTTGTGGCACAGAACTTTGGGGTAACCCCGAGTGAGGCACAGTTCCGAGCGTTGCTAAAGTCGGACCTCTTGAAATTGGCCAAACATTTTAACTTGGAGGTCCGAACTAATTTGAGGAAGGCAGAGTTGCAGGCCACGGTGATACAATCTATGGTGGGATTAGGAACATGGGACGAGTTAGCCTGGGAGTGGCTACCCGAAGAACCAGAAGACGTTGAGCTCCGGAAACTGGAGTTGCAATTACGGAGCCAGGAACGGATCAAAGAAGAAGAAAGGAAAGCAGAAAAGGAAAGAGCAGAAGAAGAAAGGAAAGCAGAAAAGGAAAGAGCAGAAGAGGAAAGGAAAGCAGAAGAGAGGAGAGAAGAGAAGCAAGCAGAGGAAAGGAGAGTGGAACGAGAACTCCAGGAAAGGTTAGAAGGGAGAAAAGCGGAGGAGAGGAGAGCTGCAAGGGACCTCGAAGCAGAGGAGAGAAAAGCGGAAAGGGAATTAAAGGAACGTGACATGGAGCTTCAGCAAGAAATCAAATTCAAGGAGCTGGAGTTAATGAGAGAACGGGGAGAGGCACCACCCTTGCTGACGGGGTCGACACCTAACCAGAAAACCTGGGATGTGGGCAGACATGTGAGGCTGGTTCCACCGTTCAGTGAAAAAGAAGTCGCGAAATTTTTTCCACACTTTGAGAAAGTGGCTCGACAATTAAACTGGCCGGAGGAGGCCTGGACCATACTCGTGCAAAGTGTGCTGGTGGGGAAAGCTCAGGAAATTTATTCGGCGCTACCAATGGACCAATGTGCAGATTATGAGGTACTGAAGAAGCACATCCTCAAGGCCTATGAGTTGGTTCCGGAAGCTTACAGGCAAAAATTCAGGAATGCCAGGAAGAGGGAGAGTGAGACCCATGTGGAGTTTGCCAGGGTGAAAGAAAACATGTTTGATCGGTGGTGTGAGTCAAAAGGAGTCGGGAAAGACTTCGAAACATTGCGGGACTTGATCCTGGTGGAGGAATTCCAGCAGTGTGTCCACGAGGACATCAAAGTGTACCTGCAGGAAAAGAAAGTACCAAAGTTGTGGGACGCAGCCACCATGGCAGATGATTATGCCTTAACCCACCGAATAGGGGTCCACGAACCTAACTCCTCGCCTAGATCTCCGCAGGGGAGGTGGGGAACAGCAGGTGCGGAGAACGACCATACATGGCGGCGGCCTCGAGATGATTATGGGGACAACTATGATACCCCACCTGTTCGAAATCAGAGGGATGCGGGCCCAAGACAAACTTATAGTTCGGGGGGCCCGAGGCAGACCACGAGTTTTTCCTCCGGGCCTACTTGCGCTTTTTGCAAGAAACCTGGACACTTGATGTCCAGTTGTTACCGCATGAAAAGCGAAGACCCAGAGCGGAGTCCGACTACTACGACTCCAAACGCAATGGCCATTGTGAGAAATCGCCATCAAAAGGGTTACCAACCATTTATTTCAGAGGGGTTTGTGTCACGGGATGGAGCCTCGACTAACCGGAAACCGGTTAGGATATTGAGGGACACAGGGGCACATCAATCTTTAATGCTTGAAGGCATTTTGCCATGGTCCGAGGAGACGGCAACGGGGGATAGTGTTCGTTTACAGGGGATCGGGGGCGGTGTTAGTGCTCCCCTTCATGTCATCCATTTGGAGTCCGATTTGGTGTCAGGACCGGTCACCGTCGGTTTACAAGCCACGCTTCCTGTAGAGGGTGTATCTGTGGTTATCGGGAATGATTTAGCCGGGGGTCAAGTTTATGGTAACCTGAGGGTTGGTAAAGAGCCCAGCAGGGAAAATAACGCCACACCAGCTCGGGATGGCGACAAAAGTGCCAAGTTATTTGTAGGGGGACTGAACTTCAAAACAGAGGAAGAAGTTCTGACCTCTGTCTTCAACAGATATGGGCCGCTGGTGGAAGTGCGGTTGGTAAGAGACTGGGAAACGCAACAGTCAAGAGGGTTCGGCTTTGTCACGTTTGCCAGCACAAAAGACGCCAGAGAGGCAGAGAAGAATTGGAATGGCAAGGATTTGGAGGGTCGGACCATAACAGTAGGGAAGGCATTTCGTAGGCGTCGAGAGGTCTACAGGAGAGAACAACTGGGCGGTAGTTTTGGTGGTGGCCGCAATCAATATTATTATGTAGGCTCCCGGAGTTACGGCCGCTCCCGAAGGAAGGATTGGCAAAGTAGTGGCCGAGAAGGAGACCGCTATTCATGGGACTACAGGGACAAGTGGTCCCACCCTAATTATTAGGGAAGTTCTGAGAAGTTGAAGCACTGAATGCGGCGGAGCCGCCGAGCCAAGATTCCTACACGGATTAACCGTGAACGCCGTTCCTAAAGGCGTCCATGTAGTGAACTTTCATGCACGGACTAACCGTGAACTCCACGTTCCTCAAGGCGCCCATGTAGAGAACTTTCCTGCACGGACTAACCGTGAACTCCACGTTCCTAAAGGCATCCATGTAGTGAATACTCGGCTTGGCCTCCCAGAAAAAGTGCTATCGAGTGGCTTAACTTTGGATCTTTGATCAACCCCTTAACCTTCATTCACAAGAAACTGGCGGTCAAAGTCAGAGGGTCATGAGATGGAGTTTGATTTGGCAGGGACAATGTCGTTGCTGGTGCTTAGTCCAGAGTGAGTAATCTGGAGGGGTTGTGGTGAAATTTGGGTTGCTTTATTTTTAAGTGATAACTGTGCCCGGGGCAACTGATAATGTGGGGGGGTTGAGTTATCTGGTTTGTTTCTCCAAATTGGCCGGCAAAGAAAGTTTTCGCTGGGTTCAAACTTTCTTTCTTGAAGGGGGGGAGTGTTACATATTTATGTGAATGTATGTGGATTACCATTCAGGTCTTTGCTTATCCGTGTGTAGTATATTAAGGGTTGTTGTGATTGGAGGGTCAGGAGCCCTTCTGAACAAGTGGCCGGAAACGGAAGTGACCGGAAACGGAAGAGGAAAAGACACGAGGGAAAAAGGACGAGTATTCTTCTTCCTCGCCCCGCTCCGACCAAAGGTGGGATCGACCTTGCGCTGCGTGGAAAAGCGGCGTTCCGAAGCCTGTCTGGCGAGAGGAATCACCGGGACGTGTACCTGCCCGGTGGAGACGTCAAGTTGACGTGGGGCCGTGCATCGACGGCGTCTGGCATCGTTCGCGGCACCGTCTAAACAGACGCGTGCGGGTCGCACGTTGGGGCCTAACGCGCCTTGCAAGCGGCGTGGGGTTTGGCTTGCTCTACCGTACCCGCTTCGCGTGGCCACGAGGGGCTGCAGCCTCGGTGCCTGGTACGATACCTACCCGGTGGAGAAACGTCCACCCGGGGTTCGTTCAACCGCCCGAGTGCGGAGACGCCGACCAGTATCTTGGTCAGGAGGGGCCCAGAGACATTGTGAGGAGCAGAGACCGAAAGGGGGTTGTGAGTACTCACCGGGACACACATATATAAGATGGCCATCTTACTCATAGGGAAGTGTTTGTGAATTGGGAATTGTTGATGGTTGTGTATTGTTGATTGCTCGGGGAAAATCTCCGTGGTGGTGTCATTGAAATTGTATGGTATCATTACCATTGGAAATATATCCTTGAACATCAGTTGTCTCCTGGGTGAAATTCATATGGATTGCGTGGCGAAAGCGCCTATATAATACAGCTTGCTGGCGGAGTTCCTCTCACTGTCCGGGGGTCACCGAGACCAGGTATTCACCGAGGGGACCACGTAACACTACCTACTTAGACAGAGGAAGAGGAGGAGACATTGCAGGGAAGTTGGTTCGAACCAAATCCAGAAGGGTGAATTTGCCATTCACAGAAATCTGGGTGGGAAAGTTCAGATTAAGAAGTCCTTTGTTGAAGTGCATTGGTTGGTAAGAAAGGTACCAACACCTCGGCGATTGGCATGGTGACAATTATTGAAATCACCACATTTGGGGAAGAGAGAGTTGGGATGAGTGGTTAAAGTTGGTCCATGTTGTGCGAGAGAGAGATTTAGATGGAGTCGTTCCTGATTGGAGGACGGTACAACACACAGACAAACTAGAACGGGTCTCAGTGGAGAGCATACCTCCACCTGGCTGGCCATATCACTCAATGGTGAAGAATCGTTTAAAAATTCTACTAGCCGGATCCGGATCTTCACCAAAATCGAATCGGTTCTTCCTTGTCACACACACAACCTGTCCAACAAGTTTCGTCCAAATCCGTCCACAACTTTTTGAATATCCTGCTATGTATCGTT
>NC_136269.1:8738692-8919522 GCF_964187855.1 Myxine glutinosa
GTCGAACAGTACTTTCCGCTCGCAAATCCGTCCACGGGTTCTCGAGATCTTAGAGATCATAGATAGATCAGGATACAGACACAGAGGCCAACTCTACTTTATATATATAGATACATACACACACACACACACAAACACATACACACACATACACACATACACACATACACACATACACACACACACACACACACACACATACATACATACAGACACACACACACACACACACACACACACACACACACACACACACATACACACACACACACACACACACACATACACACACATATATTATACATACATACACACACACACACACACACACACACACACACACACACACACACACACACACACACACACACACATACACACACACACACACACACACACACACACACACACACACACACATACACATACACATACACATACACATACACACACACATACACACACACACACACCATATCACATCTCTCACCTGTAATTGGAGGGAACAACCAATCAGTTCTTACCTAATCAATTATCCCCAGCTGTGGCTACCACTTTATAATTAGTCACCACTCGCCCTTCTGGCCAAAGAATGCTGCATAAAGCAACAAAGGAAATGTACACAAGGTAAACCCTTTGCTGCTTCCAACACCATCTGGGCTCCTCCATTGCACCTCTTGATTGGAAGAGTGACCATTAACTCATGTGACAAAATAATAGGAGTTCCCTTAAAAGGAAATTTTGATGCTCGAGGAGGCCATTAGGCCCATCAAAGCCTGCCCCATTATTACCAACCTATGGTGTTTGTCTATATCATGTCCTTTTTAAATGCTGAGTGTTAAGCAAGGAAGCAGCGTGTACCATTTTTAAAGTCTCTGGTATGACTCAGGTGAATATCTAACCACTGACCTCCCAGACTCAGGGCATTCACTCTAACCATATGTAAGGCAGGTGTATTTACAATCACGTGAAAAAGTAAGTACACCCCATGTAAAGTTTTGACTTTTTCAACATATTTCAACATACAGCTATTTGATCTTCATTTCAACAATATTGATAGATAAAGGTGATATAATATAACAAATATCATGAAACATTTACATTTTGTAGTCCATTGTATAATTTAAATAAACATAAATGCAAATTTCGCATGTGGAAAAAGGAAGTACACCCTTGGCTCTAATAGGTGGTATTGTCCCCTTTGGCAGAAACAACCTCAAGTAGGCGTTTCTTATAACTGTCTACCAGTCTCTGACATCGACTGGGAGAAATTTTTGCCCACTCCTCCATGCAGAATTCATTCAGCTGTGGGATGTTTGAGGGGTTTCTTGCATGCACAGCTCGTTTCAAATCTCCCCACAACATCTCGATGTGATTTAGATCCGGGCTTTGACTTGGTCATTCCAGAACCCTCCATTTCTTTCTGTTCAGCCATTCCTTGTTGGATTTACTGGTATGTTTAGGGTCATTGTCATGTTGCAAGGTCCACCCTCGGTTGAGCTTCAACTCTCTGACAGATGGCCTCACCTTATCCTCAAGCACCCTCTGGTACAATGAAGAATTCATAGTGGATTATATGATGGTGAGCTGCGCAGGCCCTGATGCAGCAAAGCTGCCCCAAACCATAATATTTCCACCACCATGCTTTACAGTTGGTATCAGGTTCTTGTGGTCAAATGCTGTCTTTGGTTTTTGCCAAACATGTCTTCTGGTACTGTGGCCAAATAGCTCTACCTTTGACTCATCTGTCCAGAGCACATTCCTCCAGAAATGCTGGTCTTTACCGAGGTGTTCATTGGCAAACTTTAGTCTTGCCCTGATGTTCTTTCTGGACAGCAAAGGTTTCCTCCTGGCACACCTCCCATGTAGATCAAATTTGTGCAGCCTCTTTCTAATGGTAGACTCGTGCACTTTGACATCAACAGTGGCAAGAGCTACCTGTAGGTCCCGTGATGACCTTCTGGGGTTCTTAGAGACTTCTTTCAGCATCTTGCGGTCTGCTCTCGGGCTGAACTAGCTGGGGCGGCCTGGCCTGAACAAGTTGGCAGTTGTTTGGAATCTTCTCCACTTGCAGATGATCTTCCGGGCATTCGAATGACTGATTTCAAATTGTTTGGAGATATTTTTAAATCCCTTCCCAGACTCGTAGGCATCTATAACCTTCTTTCTGAAGGCCTCAGAGAGCTCTTTTGATGTAGGCATGGTGACGCCGCACACTTCAACAACAAAGAGCAAACCAAACTAAATGTCTGAGGTTTAAATAAGACAGGTTCCTCCAAGATCCTCTCTAACAATGTTCTAATCATTTGCACCTGAGCTGGTGCATCTGATTCTAATTTTAGGTATTTTAAGTAGTGATAAATGTAGGGGTGTCCTTACTTTTTCCACATGCGGAATTTGCATTTATGTTTATTTAAATTATACAATGGATGACAAAATGTAAATGTTTCATGATATTTGTTATATTATATCACCTTTATCTATCAATATTGTTGAAATGAAGATCAAATAGCTGTATGTTGAAATATGTTGAAAAAGTCAAAACTTTACATGGGGTGTACTTACTTTTTCATGTGACTGTAACTCATGGAGTAGCTAATGCATGTAATGGTCTCTCTGGCAAGGTAGTGGTAGCATTAAGAGTAGGTAGATTTAGGTAGGATAAATATCACCATTAAATTGACAGATCATCCTCGTTGCAGTCAATGAACTACGGAGTTCATAGAACACAATACCTCGTGCAATGTTCAGGTATATATGTACTTCAATTTTAATAAAATAATGATTTTATAGATTATAAGACAAAATATTGGAAGTTTAGCACAACTGAAGCATTCTTATACATCACCCTTATACACGATAATAAGACTATGGTGAGTCGCAGTTTAGTAGATGGAGGATTTATTAATCACCATAGAACGCAGCATCAATTGGCATCTTACGTAGCCATATCATCTTACCTATCTACACAGGTCCCTGACTTATGTACATCTACCCACGATCATCGGAGCACATACCTATGCAGATCTACCTGAATCTATACATCACTCTACCCCATCGACATAACAACATCATGGTTCCTGGAAGTATTATGAAGGTGATTTGTGTTCTACACTGTTCATGTGCATAATAAATTTAAATAAAGGTTTAAAGAGGCTTAAATGTGTATAAATAAATTAATTCCTGGTTATACCGCCATTTTCTCCAGTGTCTATTACGTCACCCTATCTAACATGTTACATTAGTTATCTGTGCCTGTTGTATGTGTCCATTAGAATGTCCTTAAAAACAGCAAGTTTCTGCTTTGGAATGATTTTAAATTTTATTTGACTGCAAGGCAGACAAAGTACAAGAGCCAAAGTACGGTAACACGGAAAACATGTCTTCCTATTCATTTTCCGATTTGTGTTCAAAATATAACATTCAATTTAAATAAGCTGTTCCTCAATCATAAACTGATAAGACGGACAAACGTACGTATGGATGGACATGAACCAATTGCTTAACCCCGCTTTTCGCTCCGTGTGCGTGGGGTAAAAACAAAGAACTGTATAATACCATGTCAGGTGGTACATTGCTAACTGCAGCATCAGTCCGCCTCTATGACCTGAGGAGCCTTTATAACAGGATTGTCAGCCCACCTCTACCTGGTGAAAAGGGTCCATCCATGGACGCATTTCTGGCTCCCTCGCTGTCACCTCTGTCGAGATGTCTTTTTCTACATATGAAAAAATCATTATGTGAGTTCTGGTTCGATGATTTTTCTACATGTTGATCAAATCTGCGGCTGCCGCTTCCACCTCATTAAAGCGAAGTTTCCGAACCAGATTTTTGTGTTTTTCTGTTATATCCAGTCCAATTTTCAGTGTTAAATCGTAACTTTTTTGCTGTATTTGTCAAATTCATTTTTGTGTTCAAGGCCTACTTTAGCCACTCCTCAGAAAGCAACTGTGAGAATTCTGTGTCGCGTTTGTCTCCCTATTCCTCGTGTTGCTTCTTGCTTCCCAAATATTGTACTTCTACCTCCACAAGGTTATCCTATTTCCCCTCTTCGCTTCAAAAATAAAAAACTCAAGTTTTCCAATCCAAAGCGATCTCCTTCTACTTGAATTCCTTCTGTCTGTACTTCCTGTTCTCCATTCCTCCCCCCCCCCCCCCCCTTTTTAATATCTCCAAACTGAAACTTTTTCAACAAAAATTCTCACTTCCCATCTCATGATCTTTATCTTCGTTTGTCCAATTTTGAATTTTGTAATCAGCATCCCTGCACTTCATATCCCCTCTTTCTCCTTGTCCACTTTTTTTGATACAAGATCGAGACTCGTGTAAGAGCTAACATCAATCACAAAAACAACAACAAACGGACACACAAAACATACAAAAAAGGGAGCGGGAGACAAGATGGGGAGAGAGAGAGAGCGAAGCACACAAGTACAACAGCAGAGAACAGGGACAACGGGAGATCTGTGGGAGGGAGAGGGCTTGGGTGGAGGAGGCATGGGAAGGCGGGAAGGAGGTGGGTGGGAAAGTGTAAAACGCATGGACACTGCTGGAACTTCCAGGAAAGAAAAAAGGCGGTATTTAAAAAAAAGTGGATTTGGGGTGAATTAACGGGGGTAGAAGAGATCAAGGTTTTGGATGGGGGAACATAAGAGATGGTACTTTCCCTAAGTCCTCAAAGCTTCATGTCCCAAGTTTCTGCCTACCCCTACATCCCACCCATACAATGCTTCCCCCACACCTGACACCCTCAATGCTTCTCCCTTACCCCACTCACTCAAACCTTCCTGCTCAACCCGCGCCCCCAAAGCCTCCATCCGGGTCCTGCACACTCCAAATGCCTCCTGCCCTGTCCCTAACTGTGTGGACCTCAAACATCCAAGATCTCTGCTCCAACATGGCAGATCTCTCAATCCAGTCTGATGACGGTGAACCGGACATCATCTGTTTAACAGAATCCTTCCTCCCACAGGCTGGCACTGACTCCTTATTGTCTCTCCTCAGCTACTGTCTCCTCCGATTTGATATGCTTGAACCCTTCCCTGGCGGCGGAGTTGCACTTTCCATCAATATCTTAATTTATTATTGCCCTTGTATTGACCTCGCACCTCCTGACCCCCAGGAGTATCACTGTCTGCGACTTTCCCTCTGCTCCACCTCTTGTTACTTGCAAAATCTAATTTTTTTCAAGTATATTGGTCGGTTGCGTTTGTTATTCTGTTTGTTTGTTTGTCTGTCTGTTTGTCACTCGCCTACAGGTCACAATTCTAAGACAATTGTCATGAAACGTCACCAAGCTGTAGAGGTCGTCACAATTGATGTCTATTGATTTTGAGGTCAAAGGTCAAAGGCCAACTCAAGGTCAAACTTCGAAACTCATCAATTTTCATCTGAAAAGTCATCACTTTTCATCCTATTGACCCGAGCTTTGATCAAGATCTTCAATTTTAATCTTGATGAAATGGACAATATTTTCTGGATCAATGGAAACCTTTTTGGGGGTGGGGCAGATTTTGCAAGTATCGTGCTCTGCATGACGTCTTCTTGTTTGTCTGTTTGTTGAACCCTCCTTCAAACAGTGACGACTCCATCTTCATCTCTTGCTCAGACAACATGGACCCTCTTTTAACCACTCATCCCAAACCTCTCTTCCTCATATGTGTTGATTTCATTTGCACCATGCAAATTGGCTGGGTGTTGGTACTTTTCCCACGAGCCAGACGTGGCACGTCAGCAAATACTTCTGTGACTTAATGGGATTGACTCAATCTGTGAACTTTCCAACTCAGATTTCTCCCAATGGCAAATCCTCCTTTCTGGACTTGGTGATGACAAACTTTCCCACAAATATGTCCCACTTTTCATCTGCTCCAATTGGTTCATCTGATTATATGCTTGTGAGAGGCAACATCTTTGGCTATTCCCATGGAGCTGCCTCAATGCCAGTGAGTATAGCATTTCACTCGGGTAGATTGGCAGGGTGCGAGGACTACAAGCAGTCATTTATCGTCAGGACTGGTCTCCTATATCTACTGCCCTTGATATGAACTCAGCCTGGGAATTCGTCCACAGAAACCTGCTCTCTCTTATGCACAGATCCATCCTTCTTGTCATCAGTTATCCTACCAATATTCCCACCCATGGTACACTGATTATTGTGGTGAGGTAGTTACTCTGAAACAAATTGCTCTGGATTTAGTCCAGGTCATTGCCACTTCGGACATGTTGCTCCTACTCTCCCAACAATGGATGGAGGCCCTCAATGTCGGACATGAGATCAGGGCCGTCTCTCCAGACATATCTCGAGCTATCGATGCAGTCTGGCATCATGCCTTGCTCTCCAAACTCTCTTCCTACAGCATCCAAGACCAACTCCACACATGGATTACCAATTTCCTGTACTCTCTTCGCCATTTTGTGGTTCTCGACGGAACCCTCTCATATCCTCTCCCTGTCAAGGCTGGAGTACCCCCAGGCAGTGATCTGTGCCAAGTCCTATTCCTAGTCTTCATCAATGATCTCCCTGACTATCTGGAAAATCCTCTTTATCGAATTGCTGATGACCCCACCATCTGTTGTGAGATCCCTCAGCCTTCAGATAGACAGGCTGCAGCCTCTTACCTCTTTTCAGACCTTGAAAACAAATCACAAGATGGTCAAACACTTGGAATATGTCTTTCAATCCTGAACCATCTCACACTCTCACTATCTCTCTCTCCGAAAGGACCGTCTGGCCGACAGCATGCTTCTGACAGCGTGCTTCTGTATCCATCTTGTGCACCACCTGTGTCCTCCCCTACCTCTCATTCCTCCATGTACACATTATTTGTCCAAGTCTCCCTGTATTTTGTCCTTAAACTTTGCTGTTGGTGTTTTCTCCCTCTGTCTGATGTTGCTTTTCTTCTGTTGCATCCTAATCTGTTCAGTGTTCTAGCTCTTACATGAGCCTTGACCTTGTGTACCAAAAAGGTATTTGAAAAAAGCAGACATTGTAACGAAGCCAAGGACATGTACTTTGGCCCAAAGTTGAATGTATACAGTTAAACAAAGCTTGTCAAAGTAATACACATACACTTTGGCCGGAATGCTTAGCTCATGGTCATACAAAAACACATATCTGCCTACTACTGCTAGGGAGGGAGGGCAAGAGCTCATTTTGATTAAAAACTCAAAAGTCGTGCTGAAAAAGGTTGTTGGCCATGAATACCTTCAATATACACCTGGTATCTAAACCCAAGTGGACGACCATGCCAATAAGCTACTGGAAAGACTTTGTTCACTCTAAAATGATGACGTCACAGAGAATTCGAAAATTATTGAAATTCGAATTCGAAAATTATTGCTTTTTTACTGAAAGTAAAAAAATGAGCATTTTGAAGGCATTCGTATAATGATGAACGACCCAAGAATGATCGGAGTCAATGAGTGTGGAAGGTCCATTTTGTGGCCACCATGTATCAGTTGCTTCACATTCCAAGTGTGTTGTTATTGACCAACTCGAACACCGTTGCATCGTTTTTTTCTGAAGTTTGAGGTCACAAGTTGTCACGACAAGAATCTAAAATTTGTGCACCATCCATATAATCATCGAGCATCACTGTGTGGGATTGCGGCTGACCATGGCGAACTGTACTTTGCGCTGGTACATTGCTCTAAGGATCCTCGGAAGCGACACGCAACATAAGAGGTGGCATTTACCTTGCTCAGGACCAGTTTCTGTTGCATCCTTCGATGCAATAACACTATTGCTGCCTTTTTTGTTTCCTCCAGCCGAAGACACGGGAGCTAGCCTGCCATTCTCGAGAGCCCATACATATTCCGCAACTTATGGGATGCTGGGTTTAGACATGATCACTCTTGTCTATTTGTTTCAGCCAAGGATGCTCATCGTAGATGCTGAAGGAATGCCCACTCTGTTTATGGTAGCAACTTCAGCATGTTTGATTTGTTGTTGAGAAACTTTTGGATCCTCTGTTTACGAAGATCAGACCCGGTGGACTCATCATGCTTGTTATTGCACTCTGTACAAAAAGTTCCCTTGCCTGGCTTGTAACTTCTGCGGTACTCTGAAAAGACTGTTAATCCACTGCAAATTTCTCCAACAGATATTTTGATCCTCTTGCTGGTGGCCAACCAACTTTTATTTCCAGTGGGATTTGGGTAAATCGTTGTGTCCTGCCTATATTAAGATTGGGAATGAAGGGAAGTGAATGGCAGTGAGTAGGCTCCATTCAAGCTGCGATATGCATCCAGCTTTTCATCTCCACCAAGTCCATCTCCACCGCCACCCACTCTATCCTGACAAACTGCATCACTGAAATAAAATCCTGGCTTCAAATCAACTTCCTCAAACTTAACTGTGATAAATCTGAAATAATCATCATTGGCCCAAAAAACGCTCACCAAATCCACCCATAACTTTGCCCTCAACATCGACGGTTTCCCAGTATCCACCTCCCCTCACATCCGGAATCTTGGCATCATCTTTGACCGAACCCTCTCCTTCGACAAATACACTAAACACATCACAAAGACAGCCTTCTTTCACCTGAAAAACATCGCCCGTCTCCGCTCATCCCTCTCCTCCACGGCTGCAGAAACCCTCATCCACGCCTTCATCACCTCCCGTCTGGACTACTGCAACAGCCTCCTCTATGGTTCACCCTCAACAATCACCAATAAACTCCAGTACATTCAGAACTCTGCTGCCCGTCTACTCACCCATTCGCGGACCCGTGACCACATCACCCCCATCCTTTACAAGCTTCACTGGCTCCCCATCTCCCAGAGAATCCAGTACAAAATCCTCCTCTTGACCTACAAAGCCTTCCATAACCTGGCCCCATCCTACCTGGCTGACCTCCTCTCCAGACACACTCCCACCCACAACCTCCGCTCTGCTGGTACCAACCTCCTGACCCCCCCCCCCCCCCCCATCCGGACGAAATTCAGATCCTGGGGAGACAGGGCCTTCTCCATCGCTGCTCCCACCCTCTGGAACTCACTACCTCACACCATCAGAGACTCCTCCTCACTCACCACATTCAATACATCACTCAAGATCCACCTGTTCAGCACTGCATTCAACATTTAACCCACAGCATTTAACCCCTGACTATCTCTTCTCCTTCTCCTTCCTTTTGCTTTGATTATTTACCTGTTGATTTTTGTCTTTTTGCAGTTGTTTTTTGTACTCTGTCAAAGCGTCTTTGGGCTTCTTGAAAAGCGCGATATAAAATAAATGTATTATTATAATTATTATTATTATTATTATTATATGTTAGCCTCGTGTCCTTTTCAGCGGCAGCAAAATATATCTGGGTTGACGCTTCAAGTCGTCCTCCTTTGATCCCGCACCACTTGAAATCTCCTTTCAGTACTGCTCATCATCATTCCTGCACCAACACGCTTCCCGATTCAGAATTCCCTTATCATCGACATGGTGGTCCTCTTCTAACTGCCTCATATTCTTAAGAACATCCTCAAGAGAGGCACAAATAAAACGATACCCACTGCTCTGGTTAACAACTCAAACTCTGGTTCCAAAATACTGAGGTTTTGTTTTCAAAGCACTTGATTGGGAAGTGCGTTTTCAACTCCCAGCTCCTGAACAATACTTCTGTACCGGTTTCTTCGTGACTTTATCAGGAAAGCACACGA
Source organism: Myxine glutinosa (assembly GCF_964187855.1). Classification (NCBI taxonomy): domain Eukaryota; kingdom Metazoa; phylum Chordata; class Myxini; order Myxiniformes; family Myxinidae; genus Myxine; species Myxine glutinosa. The sequence goes on from NC_136269.1 coordinate 8,748,353, forward strand.
ATCTTGGTGGAGAGGGGTTTCTAACTGCTCAACCAGGCGAGCGCATGCCACTTCATGGACGCCCTGATGCTGTTTACCAATGGGAATTCTGGCTGCTTTGAAAGCTTTCATGCATGCGATGTGGTAGCAAATATCATTTGCTCTCATGTCATGACCTTGGCCAACCAGCCGTAGCAATATGTCCTCTCTTCTACATTTTTGCCTTTACAATAACAGAGTTTTGGATGATTTCTGTTGAAACGTTTTCTGTCGCTACTTTTTGCCACTGGACCGCTCTTTGTTGCAAATGACAGAATTTTTTCTGGCCTCAAATATTGGGATAGTGGATCTTGTAGGCATACTTGACTCATCAGAGAAGGTAGTGTAACTTGGCTTGTCGCTTCTCATGAAGGTAGGTTTCTGTTCTTTGAGTGTCATTTGGGAGAATTTTGTATAACCCACATTCTGGCAGCAGAATAGTAGAGTATCATTTTGAAATCGCCTGTATGTCTGCTCTTGTCAAGCATTCCTGGCAAACAGTAGTTTCTCTTTTGTTGTTGATTGAACATTCGCTTGTTATCCCCTTTGTCACATATAATACATTTTTCATGATCAGCTGTCGACTTCTCTCGTCTGTTCTTCAACCAATCATGTTCAAGCAATACGTCACTCTCCCAACACTCTGTATTAGGGGCTGGTTGGACATTATCTGTCGACATTCTGTAACGATAAACTCATTATGTTATTAATTGTCATGTCAGCATTGAAAACTTTTTTATAAGACTAGCAGGGGTACCTGCGCTGCCAGGTATATTTTTTGTGGGGCCTAAAGCACATCCCTACAACCACTAAAGAAAGGGGTCCCCACACACTTCCTTACACCCATGAAAGACTGATTAAAAGGGAAAAAAAATCCCCAAAAATCCAACTTTTCTTCCAAAAAAAAAAAAAGTTTTTTTTTCTTTAAAAAAAAATTGTTTTGGCCTCAAATAGTCTCCGGTACTCACTGAAAGTTTCCGAAAACATCTGAAAGTTTGACGAAGATCTGTTCAGTCACCTCTGAGAAAAATGGCGACACATGCACATATATATATCTATATCTATGTATACATACATACACACACACACACACACACACACACACACACACACACACACACACACACACACACACACACACACACACGTTGATCCGTCTGGCCGACAGATATTACCAGCCTGTGGCTGTTGGATACAGGCAAACAGCTCTCTTGCAGCATTGATTCCATGTGGGGCATAGCTTTGAAAAAGGCATTGAATATATGGCAAGACGACCGTCGCAATTTTTGTTTGTTATTTTTAGCCTCATCAGCAACAACAACAACAACAACAACAACAGGAATTTTAAGGCCATTTTCCCTGCCAGAGCGGGGAAAGCCTCATCAAAGAACTGAATTATCCTTTTATAACAATCATCTTATGGATGTCCTTTAAAATATTGATAGCAGCATGTAACCAAAGGAAATTATTCCTGAACTCAAAGCCAGCTGAGGAAAAATAGAACTTACATCTAGCTATATGGTTATTATTGGAAAAAACATGAGAAGCTGAGATTTTGTGTGATGTCATCGTTTTTGCGGGCAATAGCCAATAAAAAAAATTCAGTAGCTTCTACAAACAACTGAACAACTCTTCCTAGTCGGTGGATAAGAAAAAGAGTTGCCCACCTAGAAAGTGTGACTTGATGTTTTCAATCCATCAACCTTTTAGAGCAGGGGTTCTTAACCTGTGGTCCATGGACCCCTTTGGGGTCCGTGGATGGGCTTCAGTGGGTCCGTGAACTAGGCGCATAAAAATTATTTCAGCACTTGTTACCATCAAAACGAAAAGTAGAAATCGATTGCATGTTAAACATGACATGCGTGTTTCCTTGTCAAAAACCACTCCCCAATTTCATCTTCTTATTGAAGCCAAACAACAACAGCCTTCTCACTGAGATGTACTTTTGAGCAGAATTGTAGTTTATTTTTTGTTTAATTTGCGCAATTTGGATATATTTCATTTTATTCAGGGAATGGTCATTGATTTTTGCATGAAAAAGGTGAGATATGTTCTTTGTAAAGATTGTTTTTTTATTCTGATTATGACGGTATGTGAAGGAAAAAATTTCCTTTGCAATAAAATTTATTCATTGTATGCAAAATTTTGTGTTTATGTGCTTATGTGCATTTTTCTGGGGAGGGGTCCGTAGCTTTCACCAGATTCTCAAAGGGATCCATGACTCAAAAAAGGTAAAGAACCCCTGCTATAGAGCATGACTTTTTTGAGTTTTACACCTTTGGCTTCTTGGGTACACATCTTGGGTACACATCTTGGCCCTCAGAGACAGAATGCATGATTATACCATAAATGTCGGGGACCACTGGCCATCATCAAATGCAGTGGATTCACCCAGAAAGTGAACTGAGATGCTTTACCAGTAGGGAGTATATACCTCTGGATTCTAGAACCTCTTAATTGTGACCATGAATAGTGAACATAATCAACCAACATGATGTCCCACACGAGTACTTGCTATAAGGGTCCTGCCACACATCCTCCTCTACCCACAGTATCAGTCAGCCAACATAGACTCTGAACATTTTTTTTGGCATTGGCAGCCAAACTCTTCTAACTGGGAATAGATTTGGTCCACAGATGCATTTCTGGCCCACTGGCCTTCATCAGCATGGAGTTAACTCCTCTCCACAGTTGATCCGATATGCCAAACACCACGGTGACAGTTTTATAGGTGTCTTGATTTCAACCAAGGCGAGAGAGCTCAAAGGCAGGTGATCAAAGGCACATTAATATTCTCCAGGAAGGGTGTCTGGTGTTGAGGCCAAGTTGGTTAAAGCTCAGCTCTAATGGTCTGGACATATAGTCCACATTTGAGACAGGTGACCTGCCAAAAGCCATAATCCAACAGTCAACAGGAGCTTGGCCGGAATAAGTTTGTTGTGGAGTACAAGTGATGGAAGGATAGTTTGAAGTTTCATTTGAGGAAATGTACTGCCCCTCACACCGGTTGGGAAGAGCTGGCTCAGGACCAAGTCCAAGACGGTGGAGGTGTACTACAATCACTGGAGCAGGACGTTTGAAGGAAACTGCATCCAAGAGGTCGACGCGAACATTAATTTTGGAAAGTGAAAGCCCTCTTGGAGAGTTGAGAAACATCTGGACCAACCTGTCTTGAATACGGTCATTTGTCTTTAAGAAAAACAGGGGCATAGAACACAACTGGTTGGCCTTTATCAATAACGATGGACAAAACCAAAACAATGTAAGGTTAATTATTTCAGCAGTTAGACAAACTTTCTGACCTTTAGCCTGTGACTCCTTGAGGTCCAATCCCCCCTCTTTATTGTGCATAGTACCCAGGATGCGGGTCTTACTCAGACCGAACCTGCGGCCTGATTGTACATGATGACATGGATGCTATCGCTTACTGGTGATTCGATTTCAGTGAAGATCCGGATCTGAAGACTAGAATTTTAAAATTGAATCTTCATTCTTCACCACTATATCTATGATATATAGCACGAAATCTCAAAAACTTATGGACAGATAAGGACGAAAGGTGGTGGACAGGTTGTGTATGTGCCGAGGACTAATTGATTCGATTTTGGTGAAGATCCAGATCCAGACATGAGAATGAAAAAAAACTTTTTGAGCGATTCTTCACCATTGAGTGACAGGGCTAAAACGATATATAGCATGATGTTTCAAAATTTTTTGGATGTGTTATGACAAAATTATATTGTTATGATATTGTTACGGCCCGCGGATAAGATGATGTGTTTGCCGAGCGGATGGCCCCGCGGTCGTACAGTTACCCCGACTAACCCGATTCCCGAATGTTGGCCGGATCGCGCCACAGATATTCAATAGGGAAAAGACTAAGGCGACACGGATGTGAAGAAGAAGCAGACAAAAAGGTTGGAAATACGAATATAATTTATTTCTATTTACACCCAAAAATAACCAAGGAGAAGGAAAGATAAGAAAATAATATACAGAAGATTTTAGAGACACAGTGCAACGCTAGCTTATACGAGCTTAATTAACTACCCAGGGACAAAACAAACAGAACAAACTCACGTACACCAAAAGGATGGAAAGGCAGGAGGTGGATGGCTGGAGGGAAAGGTAGGTCCTAGGGGTCCTGCAGCATGATCGGCGCGTTTAGCAGCCGCCGTTCCTTCGCGGCCCTGCTCAAAACCGCCGTCCAGGCCCCAAGCGGCTGTTGAGTGTTGTTGCTGCTGTGGCCGCCGCCGCTGCTGCTGCTGCTGCTGTGGACCTCGCGTGCTTTGCCAGGACTACAACAGGCTTTGTGCTCCCCTGGATGATGATGTCCTTAATGTTCTCTATGTTCTTTTGCTCACATGCCAGCCTCAGACTCTGCTCGGAAAAGCACCAGCTCCGGAACAACCATCGGCCCACTTGATCAGCCGTTGCTGTGTACAAAGCTTCCTTGGGTGATCTCAATGTACTCTCGCAGTTGGTTCTCCTGGATGATCTTTTTACACAACTCAGCCACACTCCACTCCTTGCACGCGCGCTTTTATAACGCCTCCGGCGATCAAGCCGCCGGCCTTCAGGACACGCCCATTGGGGTGCTCACCTCGGCCCTGGTTGGTCGTGCGACCCTCTAGCTCCGCCCTTGATGACGACGGGCGGGCACGCCTTTCTTCCCCGACCCGAGCACATGTTCAATGGTGGTTTTGGAGGGGATGTAATCGGCAATCGAGGCTTGGCCATGACAAAAGGGGAAATGGAAGTTTTGGGAATGGGAATGAAGAATGAAGGGAATCTATCTTATTTCACTTGGTGCAATGGTGTCATTTTAATGGAAGACAAAGCCTTAACCTAATACACAGAATAAGGAAATAAACTACTGAACAGGGATATTATAGTGTCCTTCATGTATGCTTTATTGAACTAACTACGGGAACGCCCTTTGACCTTTATACAACACTGGAGGCAGGAGGGTCCAGACTAAAGCAATATTCACAACAATTGGTAAACAATACAACACAATCAAAAAAAAAACTCAATCCTCATATCCGCAACACTGCACCCTCCTCCTCTTAGGCACGTCCCGGGCCTATAACTTTAATTTAGTGTGACACGTAGGTGTAGTTCCCTCTACATTTAACCTGACCCTGAGTGCGACAGTTTTAAAACATAAATAAATATGTCCCGCTGCTCCATTGCACCCTACCTAACAGACTCACGCCCACAGCTAACCGAATTGCGGAATGGTCTTCAAACTATACACTGACGGTGGGGAGCATTATTTACAGTGACGCTATTTTATTTACAAAACGCAACCCAGGACCTGTGATTGTTCTTTCTGGGGGGAGACAGTCTGCTCTGCATCAATGCACCATGAAAGCACCCAAAACACACCAACACACCCTCAAGCAACAATCGGTGCCCAGTCATCATAGTTCATGAATAAAAATAAAAACAACAACCCCTAACCCTGCAGGTGGTCTCTTGCTCTTCGGCTCCCTCTGCTGGCTATTATTATTTTCCTGGTGTTGTCATCTTCCTTTGCTGGCGGCCTATTTGCACTATTAAAATGCACCCAACGTGTCCATTTTTTAAAATTTTATTTATGGCCCACAGGGCCGACTAGTGTGGTTCACCTGTGGGGCAGTGGTGCCCTGTGATCAAGGTCCGCCAGCAAGATTTCGGGCCTTCATGGCCGGTTCCAGCAGAGGGGCCATGCCCCAACCCATGGGGTCCATAAGTGGTGCTCGGTCACAGACATGTGGTCCATAATGTGGTGCATCGATGCAGACAGCTGGTTCTGGGAGTTCCGGGCGCACAATGGTGGACTCACGCACGCTCCCCTCGGCGCCTAGTGGCGCACAGGTCCTCATGTGGGAGACAAAAGGGGGAAAGACAGATGAGCGAGGGGTAAGGTCACAAGGGTACACATCAAACAAGGCAATGCAAGGAGAAATGCGTACGGAGAGCGAAGTGAGAAAAGCTCCTCCCTACCGTACGTCACCCCCCCTGTCACCTACTCTACCCTTGCCCTTACCCCATATTTACAAAATCTACACATTACAAATTCGTCACTACTGTCACGTCTTCCCCATATTCCTTCTATTCCAAATTCGTCCCCACAATCCCTCTAACCAAAATTTGCCATCACCCTATTCATCATCAATGCTCATAAGGAGGAAGAGATGGAACACAAAGCACAATGTCACACCCACGTCATGATGCGTCTCACATTCCAAACATTTGCATCAAAATTATAATAAAACAACTTGGCATGGTGTGGAGGTACGTCATCCCAGGTGAGTGGATGGAGATGGTGCGAGGAGATCTTCATCCTAACTATCCTCTAAATGACATTAACACACTTTACACTACCCGGGGTCTTTCCCTGCAAATCCATTGGCCAACTTACACTATGGGTTCTAAAAACCAATTCCCATTGACCAAACTGTGGTGCTTCTCAATTTGGGGTCTCACTCCCCCGATTCATCTCCCTGTGCCCTTGCACAATTTCAGGACTGGGGCATGTAGCTCTCCCAGCAGGTCTACCCACCTGCACACCTCCACCACTGCAGTTGCCACCCGAGCTTACCTAGCTCCTCACCCTAACCTATCTAATTGGGGAAGGCCCCTCCTGGCTCTGTCACCCCTTGGTGCCCTCTGGCACTGGGCTACCCGGGTCCGTCCTCCGGATCCTCGGGCCCCATCCACAACAACTCTACCGGCTCCCAGAGCCCACCTGCGGCCTCACCTGCCCGACATCCTCACAGTGGTGGAGTGCCCAAACCAACTACACATACTAACAGGCTACACGCCCAGCCATTTCCACAACACTAATGCACCCATCCAAATACCATTCTTTCACCCGCACCACAGATGCCAATATCCAACCACAATACCTATACCCTCTACCTAACACTTACACTACCCTCCCCGGGTATTCGTGATGGGGGTCCATCCTTCCCCCATTCACACCTTCGCACCATCCACTCCACTCCATAGTTTCCACCATACTCACTCCACGACCATCCATTCCATTATTCCATATATTCCATACCATTTATTCCATACAACCATTCTCCATTCACCTGTAGTTGCACACCTGTGCAATCACACCTGGTGCCACCTGCACCCTCCTTCCTTCCTGGACCATTTGCCAACACAACACACATCACCATCACTCCCTCATACACTGCTCCATCCACCTGTCCAGTTGCACACCTGTGCAATCACACCTGTTCCTCACACACTTTTCACAATACACTTCTATACACCTCCAACACTCACACGGCATCATCTAAACTACCTGTTGCCCTGCTAACTTAGTGCTCCCCGTCTTCCCTTTAAACTAAGCACATACCACGTCATTATCATCCAATCTAATCTACCTGCGTCCCCACTACAGGTATCATTGTCACTACCTAATCTTAACGTTACCTAAGGTCATCTTCTAGGTCCCTACACATTATATCCTAACCCTCCCTCGGCGAGCTTACACTGCCATAAACCCCATAACTAGTGCTCCTTTTCCCCCGTTGTGAGGGATGACAGAGTTGCCATCCCACCACATCGGGCATCTCCCACTATAAATTTTGCTCGTCCAAATTCAACCAATCAAAAATTTGCCAATTCCTGCCAATTCTATTCACTTTTCTAAATTTCGGATCAAAACACTATCAGTATCATCATCATCACAGTCCGCTTTATCTGAGCCTTGGTGCGTCGTCACATCATTAAAACTCGGCTTCGCAAAGCCGAGCAGTGAATTCGGGTGGTTTGGTCGCCTTGGTTGGATCCGTCCGGCATTCACGACTCTGGGGAGGAGGCATGCTCGGGCCGAGGTTCCACGCTTCATCGCGGCTCGGTACCTTGCGGTCCCGGGCCCGATGGCTGCGGCTCGCCGGTCGGAACCCCGTCCCCACGAGGGGGCACCGTTCCGCTTCCTCCCACTCACCCCTGAACCGGGCCGGTCGCCTCGCCCGACAAGGCCCGGACTCGACCGTGCGGGGCGGGGCCAAGCCCGAATCGGCAACGACGCTTCGAAGAGAAACGACGCAGCTTCGATCCGCGCCGGGCCTGGCATCCAACAAAGCACACCGCGCCCCGAGTGCTCGCATCGGCTATCCGTCGCTCTAACCGCTAACCGGTTACCGTCGATGCTTCACCTGCATGCTCACATGCATACGCTACCCCTTTCACCCTCACCGAGCTCGGTGCTCCAACGCCGTCCGTACATTCCACCAACGCTTCGTCATTGCACTCGTTCTTTCGCTCACAGACTTGGTCACACACCGGACCACCGCACACCTTTGCACACACTCGTCGTTCGCACACCTCACCAACACACCTCTTCGCGCCCCCTCCTCGGTCACCTCCTCTGTGACAACCACAGGTGTGCTCTCACTCGCACACCCAACCACGTGCCTCACTACTAACTCCAGCGTGCATTCCCATACGCGTTCTACCATTCCAGGTGTGCATCCTTCCATTCCAGGTGTACATCCTCTCTCACCTGCCACAACCAACTCACGCTCCGTGTCACTCTTACTACTCTCACCTCCACACTCGGTCACGTACTCACCCTTACTCTCGACAGCGTACTCTGTACTCATGCACCCGTCCGTTACACACCTTTCTCGCGCATCCTCTTGCGCACACTCTCCCGTTACACCCTCCGTAACACTCACCACAGGTGTGCATCCTCCCTTACTCTTGACAGCGCACTCTTTCCCCATGCACCCATCCGTTACACACCTTTCTCGTGCATCCTCTTGCGCACACTCTCCCGTTACTTCCTCCGTAACACTCACCACAGGCGTGCATTCTCCTTTATCCTTGACAGCGCACTCTTTCCCCATGCACCCGTCTGTTACACACCTTTCTCGTGCATCCTCTTGCGCACACTCTCCCGTTACTTCCTCCGTAACACTCACCACAGGTGTACACTCTCTCGTTACATCCTCTGTAACACTCACCACAGGTGTACACTCTCTCATTACATCCTCTGTAACACTCCCCACTCCGCGCTTCCATGTGCCCCCTCGCACACGCGCTACGACCAACTCAGGTGTGCTTTCTCGCACACCCTCGCCGTTCATCCCATACGTGCATCCTTGCACCCGCTCCACCACCAACTCACTCCTCGTGTCACACTCCGTACACCCCGACGTGCATTCTCGCTCGCACTCGGTATCACACTCGCGCTTCGTAACACGCTCACCCCTTGACGCACACTTTTTTTCACACGCGTGCCATTTCCACTCACACGGGACCCTTCACCAACGCCCGGGTGCCATATTGACCCCAATCGCGCGACAATTCTTTTGTCGCCAAACATCCTTCTACAAAATCTACCCGCACAATATACAGCACGACTCACCTGGGGGATCCTTTTCTCCACGCGCACCTGCAAACTTCCATTTGGATTAGCAAGTACATCATCATGATTTGAGCAGGGACTTTGTACATATTCCATCTTTTCGTCCCGCCGCGAGTGGTTTTCTAAGTCTCCGGTCTCTTCAATTTCAATGCCTACTACCACTTTTTCTTTACTCACCTCGACGACCGTTGGCTTTAATAAAATTCCCTCTACCTCATCGGTCGCCGGCTTTTCCAAACCCCGTGTCGCGATTTCTACCCCCGTCATTGTACCCGCGCTTTTCTCCGCTTCGCTCCACCAGCGCTTCTCGACCCGCGTTACCTCCTCGTGCACCCCTGGGACTTGCTCGCTCAACCCGCGGTCTCTGTCCCTCTCCGCTTCCCTTACTTCATATGCGACTCTGTCCCTCGCCAGTCCCTCATTTACTTCTTTGGCCTGGGCAGTTATGTCCTTCAATTCGTCCCCTTTTATTCTATTACAACACCCTTCAATTCGATTTCCCAATTTTTCTCTCCGAGCCCTCCTTTCGTCCCTCATTTCCCCCACTTGGCCCTCTAATCCCACAAGTTGGTTTCCCATTCCTACAATTTGGTTTCTCATCCCCCTGTTCTCTTCCCTCTCCTCATCCGCCTTGACCATGAAGGCCTGCATCTGCTGCATGAATAGGCCCCAGTTCATTGGTGCTGCGGCCGCTGCTACGGTCACGGGCGCGGCAAAATTTGGTGCCGCTACACCCACGTGCGCGAGGACGCCATTTTGCGCGCCTGAAACCTCCTCAACCACATTGCCATTTTTCTCCTCCTCCCTTTCCTCCACATACATTTCCCCGAGGTCCTGGGTCGATTCTACCCCGTCTATCTCTCCCACCGGCATCCCGTCGCCTTGACCAGCCATGGCGCGATTTCAAAATTCGGGTTTTGTAAAACAAAATAAATTTCGGCCGCTCCAAATTTTGACCAAAATTTTTTTTTTAGATGTTTTAAAAATTTGGTTCGGGCCTCGTATCTCACTCCCAGACACCAATTGTTACGGCCCGCGGATAAGATGTTGTGTTTGCCGAGCGGATGGCCCCGCGGTCGTACAGTTATCCCGACTAACTCGATTCCCGAACGTTGGCCGGATCGCGCCACAGATATTCAATAGGGAAAAGACTAAGGCGACACGGATGTGAAGAAGAAGCAGACAAAAAGGTTGGAAATACGAATATAATTTATTTGCTATTTACAAGCTCAAAAAAAACAAGGAGAAGGAAAGATAAGAAAATAATATACAGAAGATATTAGAGACACAGTGAAAATCGCTAGCTTATCTAAACAGGCTTAATTAATACCCAGGACAGAACAAACAAAACAAACTCACATACACAAGAAGGATGGAAAGGCAGGAGGTGGATGGCTGGAGGGAGAGGAAAGTCCAAGGGGTCCTGCAACACGATCGGCGCGTTTAGCAGCCGCCGTTCCTTCGCGGCCCTGCTCAAAACCGCCGTCCAGGCCCCAAGCGGCTGTTGAGTGTTGTTGCTGCTGTGGCCGCCGCTGCTGCTGCTGCTGCTGTGGACGTCGCGTGCTTTGCCAGGACTACAACAGGCTTTGTGCTTCCCTGGATGATGATCTCCTTAATGTTCTCTATGTTCTTTTGCTCACATGCCAGCCTCGGACTCTGCTCGGAAAAGCACCAGCTCCGGAACAAACATCGGCCAACTTGATCAGCCGTTGCTGTGTACAAAGCTTCCTTTGGTGATCTCAATGTACTCTCGCAGTTGGTTCTCTTACAGTTGGTTCTCTCTAGATGATCTTTTTACACAACTCAGCAACTACTCCACTCTACAACATCCTTGCGCGCGCGCTTTTATAGCGCCTCCGGCGATCAAGCCGCCGGCCTTCAGGACACGCCCATCGGTGTGCTGACCTCGGCCCTGGTTGGTCGCGCGACCCTCTGGCTCCGCCCTTGATGACGACGAGCGGGCACGCCTTTCTTCCCCGACCCGAGCACATGTTCAATGGTGGTTTTGGAGGGGATGTAACTGGCAATCGAGGCTTGGCAATGATGAAAGGCAATGAAAGTTTTGGGAGTGGGAATGGGGAATGAAAGGAATCTACTCTATTTCACTTGGTGCAATGGAGTGTCATCTTAATGGGAGACAAGGCCTTACCCTAATACACATGATAAAGATATAAACTACTGAACAGGGATATTATAGTGTCCTTCATGTATGCTTTATTGAACTAACTACGGGAACGCCCTTTGACCTTTATACAACACTGGAGGCAGGAGGGTCCAGACTAAAGCAATATTCACAACAATTGGTATACAATACAACACAATCAAAAAAAAAACTCAATCCTCATATCCGCAACAATATATAATGTAAACTATATTGTTTCAAACAAAAATGGTGACAATTTAGCTCTTACGTGAGCCTCGATCTTGTATATAAAAACAAGAGAAAAATGACCACAGTGTGGTCACCAGCTGCGATGTGTAGAATCATGAGGATATCCGTTGCAATATGTTCTTACCTAATACCAACGCACGTCGGAGTGTATGCGCATGCGCTATTCAAAAAGGCACCCCAACAACAAGAACAACAACGCAGTCCTCTCACAGAGCTGCTCGTCGCAGCTAAAAAAACAAACAAAAAAACTATGGGTGTGAGTTGGGTAGTTGATGAGAACAAGTCGATTCGATTTTAGTTCATATCCAGATCCAGATCAGGCCTATCAGTGGGATACAAAACATAAACGTTTCAGTCTGGTGGAGGTATGCGCTCCACCAAATGCCGTTCTAGTTTTTCATGTGTTGGTTTTCTCTCCAATGCTGTTCCGAAAGACATATCTGGTTTTGAGCAAATGTCTGCTCTGTCAATTTCTCAAAATCTTCACTATCTCAATTTTGTTCATTCATTTGATGCTGTGAAAGACATAGCTAGCCCAATTGCTCGGAAAGTAAGTCATACTTATCCGAATACACAATGGTGAATGTGTCATGAACATACTCTACATGACCAAAAGTATGTGGACACCCCTTCTAATTAGTGGATTCGGCTATTTCAGCCACACCCATTTCTGACAGGTATATATAATCAAGAACACAGCCATGAAATCTCCAGAGACAGACATTGGCAGAAGAATGGGCCATACTGAAGAGCTCAGTGACTTTCAACGTGGCACCGTCATAGGATGCCACCTTTCCAACAATTCAGTTCGTCAAATTTCTGCCCTGCTACAGCTGCCCCGGTCAACTGTAAGTGCTGTTATTGTGAAGTGGAAACGTCTAGGAGCAACAACAGCTCAGCCGCGAAGTAGTAGTAGGCCACACAAGCTCACAGAATGGGACCGCCAAGTGCTGAAGCACGAAGCGCGTAAAAATCGTCTCTCTTCAGTTGCAATACTCACTACCGAGTTCCAAACTGTCTCTAGAATCAACGTCAGTGCAACAACTGTTCACCGGGAGCTTCATGAAATGTGTTTCCATGGCCGAGCAGCAGCACACAAGCCGCCCACAAGATCACCATGCGCAATGCCAAGCGGCGGCTCGAGTGGTGTCAAGCTTGCCGCCATTGGACTCTGGAGTAGTGGAAATGTGTTCTCTGGAGTGATGAATCACCCTTCACCATCTGGTAGTCTGGCGGACGAACCTGGGTTTGGTGGATGTCAGGAGAACGCTACTTGTCCGAATGCATAGTGCCAATTGTAAAGTTTGGTGGAGGAGGAATAATGGTCTGGGGCTGTTTTTCATGGTTCGGGCTCGGCCCCTTAGTTCCAGTGAAGGGAAATCTAAACGCTACAGCATACAATGACATTCTAGAATATTGTGTGCTTCAAACTTTGTGGCAACAGTTTGGGGAATTTCATTTCTTGTTTCAGCATGACAATGCCCCTGTGAACAAAGCGAGGTCCATGCAGAAATCGTTTGCCGAGATCGGTGTGGAAGAACTTGACTGGCCTGCACAGAGCTCTGACCTCAACTCCTTCAAACACCTTTGGGATTAAATGGAACGCCGACTGCGAGCCAGGCCTAATCGCCCAACATCAGTGCCCAACCTCACCAATGCTCTTGTGGCTGAATGGAAGCTAATCCCTGCTGCAATGTTTCAACATCTAGTGGAAAGCCTTCCCAGAAGATTGGAGGATGTTGTAGCAGGAAAGGAGGAACTAACTCCATATTGATGCCCATGATTTTGAAATGAGATGTTCGACGAGCACATACTGGTGTGATGTTCAGGTGTCCACATACTTTTGGCCATGTCGTGTATGTGTTTCAGTATCTTGCACCAAATCCTCATTAGTCTGGAAAATATTTTGTTACATTTCCTTCATAACCAGGTTCGGTAGAAATGAAGAAACCGGCAATCTCATAGATCATAGAACATGATACCCCGCGCAGTGTTTAAGTCAATACGTTACTCCAATTTTTATAAAATAATGATTTTAAAGATCGTTAAATTAAAAAATCTGGATGTTTAGCCCGACTGAAGCAGTCTCACACATTCACCCTTATACAGTCGTGGCCAAAAATATTGGCACCCTCGCACGTTTTTCAAATAACTCACAATTTTCCCTAAAAATAAGTTGAAATTCACAAAAGTATTTGGTCTCCACAATTCTTTATTTCACTGTTAATAATACAGAATTGGACTTCCGTTTCCGGTCTTGCTAGCGAGGGTTCGTTTATTCGCAGCTCTACATGCTCTCCATCGAAATCGAAGTTAAGTAATTGTTCCCATTTGTATTTTCGTTATAACTGTATTTATTTTATGGTGTATGTACGTATATTGTCCCGACGAAGATTTTCGGTGCAAATCTTTCATACCTGTATTGAAAATCGTGTTAATTCGTGTCGTGTCTTGAGGCCTTGTACAGTGTACACTGTACAACCTTGAGGCTTTGTTTTTCTCTCAGCGGTCCGTCGTTTGTGATCCAATAACTTTCGTTCTCTGTTTTCCCAGTCTTTTCACCCCATAGCCTACTTCCTTGTGTAAATCTCAACTCCAAAAAAAAAAGAAAAAAAAAAAGACATTACCTTCTCGGTGCTCATTCGTTTATTCATTCTTATTCGTTCGTTCGTTCTTCGACCACGTGTTTCTCCCCCATTTCCCCAGATAGATTGTCAAATTTCAACTCGTTATTTTATCGTCCATGCGATATTGTTTGATTATAGTTAGTTTTGGTTTGAATTTCCTGTAACTCGTAATTAATTAATCGTGTTCTGCTCCTCGTGTGTGGCCTTGTAGTCGTACCCCCGTCGGTGTTTTGTTAACTTAAGCGTGTTTTGCTTGGCTCTTAGTTTTTTCCCTTCTACCCCGAACATAATACTCTGTCTAACGTTCTAAATCTCCCCCCCCCCCCCCCCCCCACAAAAAAAAAAAAAAAGAACCTTTGTTTTTGATTCAGAACTAAATATATCCTTTTAAATCAGAAAAGAAAAAAATATGGCATTGGCAAAATTATAGACACCCTCGACTTAATATTTGGTAGTACAGGCTTTGGACAAAATAACTGCAGTCAAACGCTTCCTATAGCCATGAATGAACTTCCTACACCTCTCTACTGGCAGTTTGGCCTACGCTTCTTTTGCAAACTACTCCATTTCTCCCAGATTTGAAGGGTGCCTTCTCCCAACTGCTGTTTTCAGATCTCCCCACAGGTGTTCAATGGGATTTAGATCTGGATTCATTGCTGGCCACTTCACAACAGTCCAGCATTTTGTCTTGAACCATTCCTGGGTGCTTTTTAAAGTGTGTTTGGGGTCATTGTCCTGCTGCAAGACCCATGACCGTTGACGGAGGTCCGGTTTTCTGACACTGGGTTGAACAATGCGCTCCAAATTGCCTTGGTAAACTCCTGATTTCATGATGCCGTGCACACATTCAAGGTACCCATTGCCAGAGGCAGCACAGCAACCCCAAAACATCACTGAACCTCCTCCATGTTTGACTCTAGGGAAGGTGTTCTTTTCTTTGAAGGCTTCATTTTGTTTTCTGTAAACATAGAGATGATGTGCGTTTCCATAAATCTCTAATTTGGTTTCATCTGTCAACACGATATTCTTCCAGAAGAATTGTGGCTTGTTCAGGAGTGTTTTGGAAAACTCCAGTCTGACATTATCAGCAGTGGGGTCCACCTGGATCTCATACCATAGAACCCCCTTTCATTTAGTTGGTGACGGATGGTGTGAGTTGAAACTGTCATATCTTGTGTCTGAATGTCAGCTTGAATCTGTTTGGCAGTTGATCGAGGTGCTTTCTCCACCATTCGAACAATCCTTCGCTGCAATTTTCGATCAAGCTTTCTCTGGTGGCCACATCCAGGTAGGTTGGGTACAGTGCCATGGGCCTTAACCTTCCTGATAACAGTGCGTACGGTGCACATAGGAGCATCAAGGTCTCTGGAGATGGACTTATAGCCTTGGGATTGTCCATGCTTGGCTACAATCATGTGTCTGACCTCCCCAGACAATTCTCTGCTTTTCTTTTTTTTCTCCATATCCATTTCTTTTCTCGGCATCGTACATAGTCATATCGGTATCATACATAGCCATATTGGCATTTTTCTCCATTAACTCATTGTGGTACACACAGTGACACAAAACAGCAGAATAATTCCTCTCCATTCAGCCTGGTTGAATGAGTGATTTTTATATTGCAAGCACCTGCAACTCACCATAGGTAAGCTCAATTCCAAGGTAAAGGAGAATTACCTGCTTGAAATCCAATTATTTCTAACAACTGCTGAAAGGTACCAATAATATTATCCAGGCCATTTTAGGATTTCTGTGTGCAATAAGCCAAGATTTAGTAATTTTTTTCAGATTTTTTTGTTTTCTTCCACTGCAAACCAAAGAAATAACATGGATACCAATATATTTTTCAATTTCAGCAATTTTCTGGAAGAAATGGTGCATTATTTGAAAATAGTGCAAGGGTGCCAATATTTTTGGCCACGACTGTACATTTCAATAAAACAATGACGAGTCACGTTTTAGGAGATGGAGGATTTATTGATAACCATAGAACGCAGCGTCAATCCAGCATCGTACATAGCCATACCGGCATCGTACATAGCCATATCGGCATCGTACATAGCCATATCGGCATCGTGCATAGCCATACTGGCATCGTACATAGCCACAGCGGCATCGTACATAGCCACAGCGGCATCGTACATAGCCACAGTTGCATCGTGCATTGCCATATCGGCATCGTACATAGCCATAGCGGCATCGTACATACCCATATCGGCATCGTGCATAGCCATAGCGGCATCGTACATACTCATATCGGCATCGTGCATAGCCATATCGGCATCGTACATAGCCATACTGGCATGGTACATAGCCACAGCGGCATCGTACATAGCCACAGTGGCATCGTGCATTGCTATATCGGCATTGTACATAGCCATAGCGGCATCGTACATAGCCATACTGGCATGGTACATAGCCACAGCGGCATCGTACATAGCCACAGTGGCATCGTGCATTGCCATATCGGCATTGTACATAGCCATATCGGCATCGTACATAGTCATGTATAAAAATCAATCTAAATAAACGTTTAAAGAGGTTTAAAGGTGTATAAATAAATTAATATGGGTTTCACTGCTGGTTTACCCAGTGTCTATTAAATCGCCTTATTTAACACGTTAAATCAGTTATCCGTGCTTGTTGTTTTTGTCCTTTATAATTTCCTTAAAAACAGCAAGTCTCCTGTTTGGAATGATTTTAAATTCTGTTTGATCGGAACAAATTCAGAGCCAAACGTTAAAAAACAAAAAACATGTTTTCCTATTCATTTTCCGATTCGTGTTCAAAATGTAACATTTGATTTGGATAAGTTGTTCCTCGATCACAAACTGATCAGAGGGGCGGATGGACGGACAGACATAAAGTCATGATAGCTTAACCCCACTTTTCGCTTCGCGTGCGGGGGTTAAAGATCTGTCAGTAGTGTGCTTCGTTACATTGTACGAAAAAGGGGTGCTATTCAGACACACCTCCACAAATTGGAGACATCTGGCTTCTGGAGTCGACTGATTGTTCTTGTTACAATCCGTCGCCATTTCCAATCACGAGTCCTTTTTAGAAGATCCTCACGGTTTTGACTGCCAAATCGACTGGAGTGTTTGTGACGAGTGGGAAACGATTGGCTCGTTGTACCAGATTTTAATTATTTTTACTCTTTCTATAAACTTGCCGTCATTGTTGATGGCATTCCTTTCACCTTTTCCCGACCAACTTGCTGATAATCCATTCTAAATGGCCAAACGTTTTCTATGAAGGAGCATTTAGTAAAGATACAGTTAGTAAGCCAGATGTAACTGCACAATAACCCCATGATATTTATCTTGTATCAGATTCACACATCTCATTGAAGCCGTGCCAACGTGCCATCCTCATTGACTGAGCGTCTCCATTTTTGGGGTTTAAGTCCCCTTTTTCCATTGCGACCACAGCTCGGCATTACATGCTCGGGCAACAATCGCATCATGTCTTGTCTTTACATTATTAATGGCATTACGTTCAGGTTCTAAAATAGCGTTTCTTCCTCTTTCCATACGTAAAAATGCCGTGATTGATTGTCTGAGACTTGCAGTCAGTAAGGTTAATTTTACCCCCAGTAGGCAGATTCGTTATAGCCGACTCGACACTGGCTGGAACTCGAACTACAGCTATGGACTCCAAACCTCTCCTCACGAAAGCCATTTCCATGTCAACAAGATTTTTGCCAGACAAATTTATGACCCACTTTTCCATGTCGCCATTGTCTGGGATGCGTTTAGTGCGATTCGGGTTTTGTTTGCGTTGCACCTGGCATGCGGTGTGATGCGTATGGGTGCGTACGTGGCACATCGGCGTTGAGTCGTGCCTCGGGTGCGCTGTGCTCGCATGGAGTGGTGGCATGTGTACAGTGTGAGGTCCACTTTGGTGTGTGTGTGTGTGTGCGCGCGCGTGTGATGGAACTCATGTGATAGATATAATAATATGAGGTCCCTTACAAGGAACGTGGATTGAGCAATATGTACCTGGATTATCCGAACATCTACATTACGTTGTGTATGTTACATTTTCATTGTAGAAATGGAGTGGGTATAAGTAAATGAATGAGTTCTCTTACAAACAACGACCATATTCTATATATTTTTTGACCATACTCTATACATTTTGACCATATTCTATATATTTTTTGACCATACTCTATACATTTTTGACTATACTCTATATATTTTTGACCATATTCTATATATTTTTTGACCATACTCTATACATTTTTGACCATACTCTATATATTTTTGACCATGCTCTATACATATTTGACTATATTCTATATATTCTTTGACCATACTCTATACATTTTTGACCATATTCTATATATTTTTTGACCATACTCTATACATTTTGACCATATTCTATATATTTTTTGACCATACTCTATACATTTTTGACTATACTCTATATATTTTTGACCATATTCTATATATTTTTTGACCATACTCTATACATTTTTGACCATACTCTATATATTTTTGACCATGCTCTATACATATTTGACCATATTCTATATATTCTTTGACCATACTCTATACATTTTTGACCATATTCTATATATTTTGACCATGCTCTATACATATTTGACCATATTCTATATATTTTTTGACCATACTCTATACATTTTTGACCATATTCTATATATTTTTGACCATACTCTATACATTTTTGACCATATTCTATATATTTGGACCATGCTCTATACATTTTGACCATATTCTATATTTGTTGACCATAGTCTATTTATTTTTTGACCATACTCTATACATTTTGACCACATTCTATATATTTTTTGACCATACTCTATACATTTTTGACCATATTCGATATATTTTTTGACCATATTCTATATATTTTGACCATACTCTATACATTTTTGACCATATTCTATATATTTTGACCATGCTCTATACATATTTGACCATATTCTATATATTCTTTTACCATACTCTATACATTTTTGACCATATTCTATATATTTTGACCATGCTCTATACATATTTGACCATATTCTATATATTTTTGACCATATTCTATATATTATTTGACCATACTCTATATATTTTGACCATATTCTATATATTTTGACCATGCTCTATACATTTTTGACCATAGTCTGTATATTTTTTTACCATATTCTATATACGTTTGACCATATTCTATATATTTTTTGACCATACTCTATACATTTTTGACCATACTCTATATATTTTGACCATACTCTATATATTTTGACCATATTCTATATATATTTGACCATAGTCTATATATTTTTGACCATACTCTACATTTTTGAACATATTCTATATACATTTTGACCATACTCTATATATTTTGACCATATTCTATATATATATTTGACCATATTCTATATACATTTTTGACCATATTCTATATATTTTGACCATGCTCTATACATATTTGACCATATTCTATATATTTTTTGACCATACTCTATACATTTTTGACCATATTCTATATATTTTTGACCATACTCTATACATTTTTGACCATATTCTATATATTTGGACCATGCTCTATACATTTTGACCATATTCTATATTTGTTGACCATAGTCTATTTATTTTTTGACCATACTCTATACATTTTGACCACATTCTATATATTTTTTGACCATACTCTATACATTTTTGACCATATTCGATATATTTTTTGACCATATTCTATATATTTTGACCATACTCTATACATTTTTGACCATATTCTATATATTTTGACCATGCTCTATACATATTTGACCATATTCTATATATTTTTGACCATATTCTATATATTATTTGACCATACTCTATATATTTTGACCATATTCTATATATTTTGACCATGCTCTATACATTTTTGACCATAGTCTGTATATTTTTTTACCATATTCTATATACGTTTGACCATATTCTATATATTTTTTGACCATACTCTATACATTTTTGACCATACTCTATATATTTTGACCATACTCTATATATTTTGACCATATTCTATATATATTTGACCATAGTCTATATATTTTTGACCATACTCTACATTTTTGAACATATTCTATATACATTTTGACCATACTCTATATATTTTGACCATATTCTATATATATATTTGACCATATTCTATATACATTTTTGACCATATTCTATTTATATATTTGATCATACTCTATATTTTTTGACCATACTCTATACATTTTTGACCATACTCTATATATTTTGACCATACTCTATATATTTTGACCATATTCTATATATATTTGACCATAGTCTATATATTTTTGACCATACTCTACATTTTTGAACATATTCTATATACATTTTGACCATACTCTATATATTTTGACCATATTCTATATATATATTTGACCATATTCTATATACATTTTTGACCATATTCTATTTATATATTTGATCATACTCTATATTTTTTTAAATAGTGAGCATCAAGGAAGGAAGCAGCATGTACCATTTAGAAACTTTTTTGTATGACTCGGCCAGGGCTCAAAAGGCCATCCGCCCACACTCAAGAGTACACGCTCTAACCATTAGGCCACTGAAATATGGATGAAAGGCCTTAAGGTTTCCTTCTAATATTCCATAAAATGTTAAAACATGTTTATTCTTTGAATTTTCGTTTATTCTTCAAAAGATACAGTTCTTTTATCGGCTGCACATTTGTTGAACACCTTCGTTTCAAAGCTTCTCCCACATATCTATCTGCTCGAAGTTGGGAGATTTCCAAGGCCAATCAAGCCACTTGACTGTGCTCCGCATCAAAAAAAAAAAATCTGTTTACTTGGCCTCGTGCTTTGGACCATTCTCATGCAGGAAAAGTAGCTGTACCCTAAATTGCTTTCTTGCTGAAGAAGGCGTTTGCTGCCTCAAAGTATCTTGATGTATCACAACATTTATACGATCGTCTATAATGCATAGTGTCCCAGTAAACCTGGATTGCTGAAACATCCACTGGGCTTCACCTTGTTGACTCCGGTCTCTGGTAATGTCCCTGCTTTTTGCAGAGGTGTGCAAACTTTTCTTTGTCCACCACTTTTGAACTCGATCTTTACGCATAAGGGAGCCTCAGTGAGTCAACTTTATAAATGCAGAATGATTTTGTGGCAACATTTACAACAAGATGATGTTGTACGAGAGCTTAGTTAGAGACATTGCAAATGTACATCTGCAGCAAGTTTTCATTTGGTATGACGTGCAATCACGGAATACTTATTGGGTGTGAAATAGACGGGTTTTCTCCGTAACTGTAGCATTCCGAAGGAATATCCGGCTGACCTGCTATGAGAGAGATTTGAGAAGGACTTTAATCTGAAGTGAAAATCTTAGAGCTCTCATGCATCAACCCCTGCCCACCTGCAAGGCCTTCATCCATAGTTTGATGGGGTACTGCTCTCCCCCTGTAGGCAGGCTCTCCGGCCTCAGGATTTTAAGATTGTTAGAATTTCCAGCAATGAAGCTAAACCTATGGGCCTAACACTTTGCCATCGCAGACAAGTCTGTGGTTTCTCTATCTTCTACCGCCTCCTTTCTGCTCTTGCACCCTCTGCTCTTTCCGTGATTTGTCCCTCCCAGGTATCTGCAGGGTTCACGTGGTCCACCATCAATCCCCTTCTGGTGAAACTACCTAAATCCAGGATCACTTCTCACCTCCACTCATTAATTCCTCTTTTTTTCCTGCCTATAGAACCAACTTCCACATCCTCTTCAATGTCATTCTCCCTCCAGGTCTTCAAGACAGCTGTTCACCACCATTTCAGGTCATTCCCAATCCAAACCATGCTCCCTCGTACCCTCGTTAACCCCTTTCCTCCAACTTACCCTAAGCCCTCCTTCACAATTTCCAGTTTTCCCTCCTAGGAGGTGTTGTATCCATCCTGTCCATTCCATGTGTCCTCTGCCTGCCTCCATTCCTCAGCACATCCATTGTTTGTCCAAGTCCCTATGTCTTGTTCTTCAACTCCGCTGTTCGTGTCTCCCACCTTTTTCTCTCTATTGTCCGTTTTGTCCCATTACGTCCTGATCCATTCAGTGTACTAGCTCTTCCACGAGCCTTGACTATGTATACAGAAAAACCCCCAAAAATAACTCCATGACTGCATGAAAAAGTAAACACGGAACGTCATATCATCATATCCTTTACATGCATGTCACATCACGAAACGATCTCATCGAGATTCCGATATAAGATTTTGATAAAGCTGTGCTGGGTCAGAGTAGGGCCGAAGAATGTCCTAGAAAATGTCCAGCACCATTCATGTGTACCGATAATTGGATTCCTCTTACCACAATCCCTGGAGAATAAGAGGTCGGATGAATTTTCTGGAATGTAGGTTTAATTGTTGAATTCTGGAACAAACCATTTAGTTTTCCAACTGATAATAAGGGGGGAGGTGGGCAGCTCCATTCTCCCTTCATTCTGGACGAGGAAGGAACATTCAATGGTTCTGCCGAAAGATTTGTGGATACAAATAAAGTTCTCACTCATGACGTATTAAGTAATGTAGGATATAGACTCAATACCCGCAAGGAGGAAAGATAATGTGGATATTCTTCACAAATTACTATGCTGCAGACATTTTATTTTCCATTACATTTTTATGGGGTGAGAGGTGAGAGGTGCTGGAGCTTCCAATCCTACCTGGATGAGTTTTGATCTTTGGCAAATGGCAATCAACTTAAAATATTATCTTGGGTTTCAACAGGATGGTATGGAGGTAAGCCAATTACCTTTGAGCTGTCCAGTCTGAGTTCAGTTTCCCACCTGTTGATTAGTGTTTCAGAAGCAGGACGTTGCCTCACAAAGTGCGCCAACCCTTGGATGGACGTTAAGCCGGGTGTCCCATCTGCTGGCATTAGCTGTTGGACGATAAAGGTCAAGGACGATAAAGATCGAAGACGATAAAGATCGATAAAGTCTGACACCCCAACCTGCTCACCAAACTCTCTTCCTATGGTATCCATGGAAACCTCCTCGCATGGCTTGCGGACTTCCTCTCTGGTCGCAGTGAACGTGTGGCCCTGAATGGGTTTCTCTCATCTCCCCTTCCTCCCCAGGTTGGAGTTCCCCAAGGCAGTGTTCTGGGCCCTGTGCTTTTTCTGGTCTTCATCAATGATCTCTCTGACTCTCTTGAAAATCCTCTCTATCTCTTTGCTGATGACTCCACTCTCTGCCGCTCCATTCCTCATCCCTCAGATCGACAGTCTGCAGCCTCCTCACTCTCTGCAGACCTGGACAAAATCACAGACTTGGCAAACAAGTGGAACATGTCTTTCAATCCGGACAAATCTCAAACTCTCACTTTGTCTCTCTGCAAAGACCATCTGGACAACCTCCCATCTACTTTCTGAACATTCATCTTGTAGAGGTTTTGTCACTCAATCTTTTGGGTCTCACTATCTGCCATGATCTTTCCTGGGAAAACACATTTCCAAGCTGGCCTCCAAAGCCAGTCGCCGACTGGGCATCCTCCGTCGTGCGAAGTCCTTCCTCGGCACACCTGAGCTCCTCAACACATACAAGGCTTTCATCCACAGCTCAATGGAATACTGCTCTCCCCTCTGGGCCGGTGCTCCTGCCTCACACCTAGCTCGGCTTTACGCGGTTGAAACCAAAGCTTTCAGAATCATTGGAATCTTCTGCGATGAAGCCGATTCTGAGGGCCTTTTTCTCTCTCACCGCAGGCAGGTTGGTGGTCTTTCTGTCTTCTACCGACTCCTCTCTAGCCTCGCTCCCCCAGCTCTCTCTGGGCTCTGTCCCCCAAATATTCCTGCAGGACCCACAAGATCTGCCAGCAACCCTCTTCTGGGGAAACTGTCAAAATCAAGACTGTCTACTCACCTTCACTCTTTCATTCCCCTTTTCTCCCGCCTCTGGAACAAACTCCCTCACTCTCCTAAATCCCGCTCCTCCCTCCAGGTCTTTAAAACAGCTGTTCACCACCATCTCATGTCTTCCCCCATACAAAACCTTGATCTTTCCTACCCCCGTTAAAACACCCCAAATCCACCTCTTTCAATCCCCAACTTCTTTCCTGAAATTACTAGTAGTGTTCATTTGCTTTATACCGTGTACGGCTCCCTCCTCCCCAGCCCTCTCCCTTCCACAGATCTACTGACGTCCCTGTTCCCTACTGTTATTGTGCGTGTGTTGTTCCCTCTCTTCCCCTCTTGTATTCCGCTCCCTTCATTGTATGTTTTACGTGTCTGTGCATGTTTTCATGTCCAATGTGTTAGCTCTTACACGACCCTCTATTCGGTATACAAAAAAAAAAAAAAGGCAACTGGTACTACAGTAGTAGTAGTAGTAGTAGTAGTAGTAGTAGTAGTAGTAGTAGTAGTAGTAGTAGTAGTAGTAGTCGTCGTAGTAGTAGTAGTAGTTTAATTGCCTCAATTAATCCCACATCATTGTGTCGCCAAACAAGCGGGAAGTTTATCCCAAGTCTTTCACGACCCGGCTGGCAAGGTTTTTTTTGCCTTTTTGTATGCAAGGGTCGAGGCTCATGGTGAAGCTGAACGACAGAACGCAGAATAACACCAAACAATGGCTGGGAGAGGAACAGAGTGGGAACGAATGAGCGAGTGTAGAATAAATCATCGATGTGCATGAGTGAGCGCATGAAGTAGTGATGGGCAGCACACTTGAAAGACTGGAGTAAGGAGGACGAGATAATGGACACGGGAAGATGATTGATCCGCAATCAGGAGAATAAGGGGATGAATGAATGCAGAAGGGCAACCTGCCTGTACTTTGGCAAGGTGAGCAGGTGTGGGTTTTGTTGAAGAACCCATGCGACCTGAAATCGCTTTCGGGGATTGGTAGAGGTAGGAGAGCAAGACCACAACTAGAAAGTCCACCACGAACCACAGTGGACCTCTGTATATACACAGATGGGAACAGTCGCGCAAAAATTGGAGTGGTGAAAGAAAGTTGGCGAAAGGAGTGGGATGATGTGGTTGGGGAAGTGGGTGGTGGTGGTGGTTAGCCGTTTCCATTTGACCATACTCCTTCCACCTTCCACATCGCTGGGCTCGGCTCAGGAAACTTCTTGAATGCCGATGTTTGAGGCAGAGCCAATTTGCTGAAACAACGCGCTTGACCGCCGGAGGATAAAAACATAGCGATATGCAGGTGATGTCGTGACGTATAAGGTTCGTTTGCTCCTGTCCATTTCGCTTCTCTCCACGGAAGCCTTCTCCATGAAGGTTGTTTCATGAAGCCGATGCAAATCTTGTCATGGACTGGCAAATTTTATGCCACATCTTGGAACTTCCTATTGGAAGCAGCGAAGCCCAACGTCACACATTTATACGGTTGGAGGAACGGGAAAATCACAGGACGTGATAAAATACTAGCACCTGTCAAGGAAAGACCTTGAGAGAGAAAGAAAAGAAAGATTGTCATTACTTCCCATTCCATTATTTTTTATTTTAAATGAAACGGGTGTGGAACACTGTGAGCTCCTTAACTAAATCCAAATAAAACACAATCGCAAGAATGATAGGCCCGAAGATAAATGGAATAGCTTGAAGGGAAAGTAATGAAATGTACATTTGGGCGATACAATTTAGAGAATATCTACATTACATTAACTATGAATGCAAAATGTGTCTAATGAGTTGTGTTCTTTTTATGAATAATGATGTTTTTCGCAAAATCCATGAAATGCCACAACCGTCTTGTTCGGCCATATTTCACGGGGAATGTCTGCCCACGTCAGGGAACATTTATAATTCAGTTCTCCAAAGTAAGATGTAATGGATTAAGTATATTTTCTCTCTGTTACTGAGTTCTGATGTTGATGAAACATTACTCTTTAATGAAGGAGGAATATCATGAATCTGGGAATTTCTCATTTGGATTGCTCATGCCATTGCTTAAGTGATATAATTATTAGGGGTGACGAGGTGAACTGCGAGGAGGTGAGGAGTGAGGAGCACACATTGCTTGTGATTTTCCTCATTGACGTTTTCTTTTCTTCACAAAACACACACACACACACACACACACACACACACACAAAACCAGACTGGACTTCAGACAAATACAGCCGCTGAGCTTTGGGGAAATGACATAACTTTCTGCGGCACTCTGCGTACGGGCCACGCCCTCTCCATGATGCCACGCCCTCTCCATGATGCCACACCCTCTACATGATGCCACGCCCTCTTCATGGTGCCACACTCTCTTCATGATGCCACGCCCTCTTCATGGTGCCACGCCCTCTTCATGGTGCCACGCCCTCTACATGGTGCCACACCCTCTTCATGGTGCCACGCCCTCTCCATGATGCCACACCCTCTACATGATGCCACTCCCTCTTCATGGTGCCACATTCTCTTCACGGTGCCACGCCCTCTCCATGATGCCACGCCCTCTCCATGATGCCACGCCCTCTACATGATGCCACGCCCTCTTCATAGTGACACGCCCTCTACATGATGCCACGCCCTCTTCATGGTGCCACGCCCTCTTCATGATGTCGCTTTTCTTCTGCACTCCCCGGGGCAATTGAAGAGGAATTACCTCCTCCCCACAGGTATCGACTCACAGGGTTTGTCCGTGCTCTATCATTTATAAATGCTGAGCGTCAAGCAGCATGCACAATGTTTAAAGTCTTTGTTCCTGCTCAACCAGGGTCAGAATCGAACCTCTGACCTCACAGACTCAGAGCAGATACAAAATTAGGGGCAACGCCCCTGGGCTCACATGGTAGAACCAGGGAACCACTGATAGGCGTGGCTGACCAACGAAATATGTAATTTAGCTGATGCCTTGAATAAACTTGTGAAAGCACCGTGCAGAGATCATTCCTACCAAGTTACGCACATCTAAATCGGATGAATACTTTTTGAGAAGAAGTCAAAAATCACAATCCCGGAATCATAATGACCTTTGACCTTTAAATTGACCTAATTAATATGCAGTTTTTTGTTGGGATTTGCAAGGCATCAGGAGGCCTTGGTCCTCAGAAGTTCTCCAAAGTTTGGTGAAAATAGGGCTGTTGGTTTCAGCATCACGGGTGATGAAGTTTGTGGTCAAGTTTCATCGAAACCACGTATAATTTAGGAGAAGAATGCAAATACCGATTAAATAAAATCCCAAGATATAACGAACCCTTGGATGAATCGCCTTGAAATAAATCTTCATTTGCAGAAATAAGGTCGAACAAACAATAAATAGCGAAAGAATGAAGAACCAGCGTTGCTGTTGGAAGCTATAGTGTCGACGAGCACCTCTATTTCAGGTGCCAAAGGTCAAGGACCCTTTCGATGGGAAATACTTGCAATCTCCGCAAGAAGTTCCACATCGGGGAAACTGAATGAATACTTGGCGATCGCTTCTTTTTATGCCTCCGCCGACTACGTCGTCAGAGGCATTATGTTTTCAGGTTGTCCGTCCGTCCGTCCGTCCGTGATAGGTTTTCGTTACCGCGATAACTTGAGAACGGCTGATGGGATCTTAGTCAAACTTGGTACAGGTATAGATGATATTGTAAAGATTAAGTGATTAGATTTTGGGGTCAAAGGTCAAATCTGTAATAGGTCTATAACTTGAGAACGGCTGAAGAGATCTAAGTCAAATTTGGTACACGTATATATAATGATGTAGAAATTAAGTGATTAGATTTTGGGTTCAAGAGGTCAAAGGCCAAACGTCAGAGGTCATGTCAGGTAAACATGTGAGAACTTGTGAACAGCTGAAGGGATTTAAATTAAAACTTGGTACAGGTATGTTTAATGATGTAAACATCAACTGATTAAATTTTGGGGTCAATAGGTCAAAAGTCAGGTCATGTCGGGTAAAAATGTGCGAACTTGGGCACAATTGAATGTATTATTATTATTTTTATTTTTTTTTATACTGAATCGAGGCTCGTGGAAGAGCTAACATTTATTTCACAAACAAATCGACCAGACAAATAAAATATACAAAAAGAGGGAGCGGAAGACAAGATGGGGAGAGAAGGGGAAGCACACAACCACAACATTTGAGAGCAGGGAGAAGTGTGGGAGGGAGAGGGCTTGGGGGCAGGATATTTAAATCAAAGTTGATACAATTATGATAATGATGTAATAATGTGGGTGGAGTCATATCAGTCGACGTCGTGACATCGAAGAGTGCCGTTCTAGTTTTCATTTTGAGCACTTGCAAAATATACGAACCAAAAGCACAGACCTCTCCAAACTGGTTGCTCGACATGTCGATATTCCTGAACATTCATTCAGTCACATGGAAGTCTCCGGTATTTCTTTCTCAAATTCAGCACCACATGCAGGTCAGGTCAGGTATGGGAGCATGTGCCGGAGCAATCGCCACATCCATTTTCCACCGGCACTCCTCTGTCTTGCCATCCCCCAGGCAGATTCCTGGCCTATCCCCAGCTCCTTGAGATGCCGATAAACCTGCTGTAACCACGAGGCATGTGGTTGGCTAATTGGCCTACTCTACTCACGAGGCTCCCTCGCTGAGAGAAACTGGTGAGCAGGATCAGCGTCAGGAAAACGAGCCACGTGTCCATGCAGCTGCAGGTGATGCTCACAGACTATGCAGATAACAAATAAAATCTGAGTCTCTCTCAGAAAACGCTGGTTAGACACAAACTTCATAAGCAATAGCTAAGGGTTATCTAAAGGCCCTTATTAAGTCTTTGTATCAGTTCCTTGGTCAGAGTCCAAGTCTCACATCTGAAGCCCAAGACTCGAAGCTCCAAGGACTTAAAGACTTGGACTTTCGTCCGCCTGCATAGGTACCGACAGCACCATACCCCATGATCCAGTGAATCCATGACTCCCCATGCTCGACCAAGACATCTATCGACCTTTGGCTCACATCATGCGGAGAAATGAATATCGCTGCCAAGGTAAGTGAATATCTGCGAGTTCAACATCCTCGCCACAGACAGGTACAGACAAAATAGCACCATCCAATATGTCAATGAAAGCCTGGAGACCTGAGTGTGTCCTGTTGAGACCTGGCAGTGATGGAATGTCCTGTTGATTTCATCCAATAAATAATTGAACACATCAAAAAGCCAATTTTTTTAAAAACTGCTCCCACAAAGGGTAGCAATTCCACTATATTAACCTTTAATAGGTAACCTTCATCCCACAGTAACATCTGGACAACCTGGGGTCTTTCGGATCCGCCCAGAAGGAATTGTTTTTTATAGTAAAAATTGTTCCAATCATTTTATTGCAATGACATCATGTACATATTGTAATGAAACCCTTTGCAATATTTTACGACAAAAAGTGGATTAATCTACGATTAACAACGATTGTAAATTATTTTTCAAATATGATATGTTGGGATTGAGGTCCTCAAAACCCCAGGTTACCTATTAAGGGTTAAATTAGGCAATTACCTGAATGTGTTTTTGTTTATGTATATTTGAAAATCACAGAAAAAAAAAGTGCCCATAGAAAGTCGACACCCCCTTGCAAAAAATTTCACCTTTCGTTGAGTTATAACCTGGAAATAAATTGCATCAAATCAGAGTTTCTCACCTTGATTTACACATCGTAACCCACAACTTCCAAGTAAAAAAACAAATTCTACAAATTTCAGAAAATTTATTAAAAATACAAAAATAGAAGATCCTGGTTGGATAAGTGTCCAGCCCCCTGAGTTAATACCTGATGGAAGCACCTTTGGCAGCAATTCCAGCTGTGCGTCTGTTGGGATAGGTCTCTACCAACTTTGCACACCTTGATTGGGCAATATTTGACTATTTTTCTGTACAAAACTGATCAAGCTCAGTCAAGCTGCATGGGGAGTGTTGATGGACAGCAATCTTCAATTCGTGCCACAGATTTTCAATTGGATTTAGATCTGGGCTCTGACTGGGCCACTCAAGGACAGTTACCTTTTGTTCCTGAGCCACTCCAGTGTAGCTTTGGCTGTGTGCTTCGGGTCGTTGTTATGCTGCAAGGTGCTTCAGTCCCAATTTCAGCTTTCTTGCAGAGGGCAGCAGGTTTTCTGCTAGGATTTTTCTGTATTTTCCCCATGCATTTTCCCATCTATCCTGACAAGTGCCCCAGTCCCTGCTGGTGAGAAACATCCCCATGACATGATGCTGCCACCAACATGCTTCACAGTAGGGATGGTGTTCTTTGGGTGATGTGTTGTGTTGGGTTTGCGCCAAACATAACGTTTTGCATTTAGGCCAAAAAGTTCCATCTTCGTTTCGTCAGAACCCAAAACGTTTTGCCACATAGCTTCAGAATCTCCGGAGTGTTTTTTTCAATACCTCAAACGGGACTCAAGGTGGATTTTTTGAGTAATGGCTTCCTTCTTGCCACCCTACTGTACAGGCCAGAGTTGTGGAGGGCTTGGGATATACATGCACACAGTGACCAATCTTTGCCATAAAGGCCTGTACATCTTTCAAAGTTGTCATTGGCCTCTTGGTGGCCTATCTGATCAGTCTCCTCCTTGCTTGGTCATCCAGTTTGGTGGGACGGCCTGGTCTTGGCAGGATCTTGGCGGTACCTTACGCCTTCCACTTCTTAATGATCGTCTAGACTGTGCTGCAAGGGATATTCAAGGCCTTTGAAATATTTTTATGCCTATCCCCTGATCTGTGTCTTTCCATAACTTTTCCCGGAGATCTTTTGAAAGCTCCTTGGTGTTCATGGTTGAGTCTTTGCTGTGAAATGCACTACCCAGCAGAGGAAACCTACAGGAACAGCTGATGTTAATCTGAAATAACCAGAAATGCTACAATTTAACACAGATGGAGGCCAATTAACTTGATGTGTGATTATGAAGGCGATTGGTTACACCTGAGCTAATTTGTAATTGCTATTATAAGGGGGGTGGACACTTATCCAACCAAAATATTCTTGTAACTTTCTGAAATTTGCAGAATTTGTTTTTCACTTGGAGGTTGTAGGTTACGATGTGTAAACAAAGCTGGCAAAATTCTGATTGAATGTAATTGAATTCCAGGCTATAAGGCAACGCTAGGTGAAAGTTTTGAAAGGTGTGACGTTCTACAAGCATTGTATTGGGCTGGGGCGATCTCCATCAAATTTTGGATACATGTTGGTGGTACACAGGGTAAACTCTATCCCCAACCCGCCCCCACCCCCTCCCCTTGTGAGGGGGCTGGTAGAGGAGACGACATAAGGGGAGTGTCTGGCCTTCTAAGTTAGTAAATGGTGACATTGACACCAATTTCAAATACTACATCAAATTAAGCTTCTGCATCAACAAAACTTGTTTGCAATAATACAATAAGCCAATATCCCAGGCATAACGCTGATGGGCACCGTGACAGCACACAAATATCTTTCCTTGAAGAGCAAGAAAGATACCTGTAAGGTAATAAAAGTTGGAAGAGAAAGATGGTGTCGTACAACAGGAAAGACATAAAATGCAGAAGAAAAAAAAACGGCGACAAGGAATGTATATTGAGAGCCCCTTTGCATTTTATTAACACTAGGGCATGCCCGTACGTGGGTGCAATGCCCGTACGTGGGTACGTGGGTACGTGGGTGCGAGTACGGTGACAATCCCCCCCCCCCCTCTATTTACATGAAGTGGTTTGGTCCATGAAATGTTTTGGTCCATTCGCAACGCCAAAGCGAACGGCGAACGGCTTGCGAGTACAGTGACAATCCCCCCCCCCTCTATTTACATGAAATGGTTTGGTCCATTCGCAACGACCACAGAACCCCCCCCCCCCTCTATTTACATGAAATGGTTTGGTCCATTCGCAACGCCAAAGCGAACGGCGAACGGCTAAATCGCCATAGCTCGGTAAGTACTTGTCCGATTAATTTCAAACCTTGAAAAGGCACATCCTCGGGTCCCCAGCAATATACCTGGCAAGTTTCAAGTATATCGGACCCGTGGTTGTCGAGAAACAGCGGTCACAGACATACAAACATACAAACATACAAACATACAAACATACACACAGAGATTACTGGAATTATAGATAGATGATGATGGATTAATCGCTCACGTGGAAAAGTGAATTATAACAGGGGACTTCACGACCACATTTCCCCGCCAGGATGGCACACCACTACTCAGGTTCACCATGTTAACAAATATAATATAATTTCGTTCAAAATTTTGGTAGATTAGCAAAACTATACATTTCTGGAATACTCAGAGCATGAGGAACCCAAAAATTAATGTTTACATTTGCGTAGACACCTTTGCGAAAATGACACTCAGGACAGTGATGAAGATAGTCAGGTTCACTATGTTAACAAATATAATTTCTTTCAAAAATTTGGGATTAGCAAACCTGTACATTTTTGGAATCTTCAGAGCATGGAGAATCCGAAAATCAATGTTGGCATTTGCACAGACACCTGCATGGCCGCCATTTTGGATTTTCAAAATGGCCGCCATAAAATACATATTTTGCGCGATCTCGGCTTCTAGTCAACCTAGAGACTTAATTAAATATGCTAATCCTATGTTTTCTGGGTCAAGGAATCCAATAAAGGCCTAAAAATAGTGCTCAGGATTATAGAAAAGCAACAAGCAAAGGTAATTGAAAACCATTCTCTTTATATTTGTGATATAACTGTATTACATAATACATGATATTGCAAGTCCTTTGAAGTTATAGGTTGTTATAGGAAGTTATAGGTCGTATCAGATTGAACTATAAGTCCTATACACAGGATCTACGAGGTCTATACCGTTCAGGAATATGCTTTTACAGATCTTCATCACTGTCCTGAGTGTCATTTTCGCAAAGGTGTCTACGCAAATGTAAACATTAATTTTTGGATTCCTCATGCTCTGAGTATTCCAGAAATGTATAGTTTTGCTAATCTACCAAAATTTTGAACGAAAAAACATAGTGAACCTGACTATACTCTTGAACTTTCCAGTGTAAGTTTGAGTCGCAACTCGATTCTAAGTTATTGGAGTGGTGTTTGATATTGACTCCATAGTTATTTCTCACCTGCTAGCATTAGTTGGTGAACGTTAAAGAACTCAGACACGTCTTCAAAAGCAGTAGGTCATTGTGTGGTGGCATTCAGGTGGTTCAATTCCAAATTCCTGGCATAATGTAAAGGGCCACCGCGTCAGCAGCACAGACATGCCTCTGTAATGATGTAACTGGCGGGTCGATTTGCAATCGAATCCCTGTCCGACTAGAATCCACCAACGATGATCACCAAACTCGAAGCCAAACCCAAAACATCAATCCAGGGAGATCTCTTCAGTAGAGATGCAGCACCAGACAGAGACAAAATCAAATATAAAGATAACTAGAAAGCATCTGGAAATACAAAGCCCATCCGCCTGCGCTTGTATTCAGACTTCTTCTTTCATTTGTGAAACATAACAAAAACAGCTGAGAAATATACGAAAAAAGTGACGATTTTAGGTGACCTTGACCTCTTGTCCTCAAAAGCAATAGGCTTCAGTGACCCAATATGCAACCCCTGCTCAAATTTCAATTCAATTAGATGAAAATTGCCAATTTTATGCAACCTTGACCTCCGACCTTTTAAAAATCAATCATCTTCTAGCTTTTGATTGGTCAACTAATTAATTGACCCAATACGCAGATTCTTAAAATTTCAGATCAACCGGATGAAAATTGATGATTTTATGCAACTTTGACCTTTGACCTTTTGATATATTAAAAAAAACAATCAGCTTTTAGCTTTTGATTGGTGAACCAATTCAGTGACCCAATATGCAAATTCTTAAAAATTCAGGTCGATTGGATGAAAATTGATGATTTTATGTGACTTTGATCTTTGGACCAAATTATTAATTTGTCTTTTCCATATTCTCAATATTTGGGTTCAAGATGGGGAGAATTTGCTGAAATTCTCAAGAGCACATGAGCTTTGAGCTCAACAAAAAACACATGAGCGCAACAATATAAAGCTTTGTTGTTGTTTTTTTTTTTTTTTGGGGGGGGATCCAAGATCGAGGCTCCTGAGAAAGCTTTCCTGTTGAGGTTGGAGTTCCCCAAGGCAGTGTTCTGGGCCCTGTGCTTTTTCTGGTATTCATCAATGATCTCTCCGATTCTCTGGAAAATCCTCTCTATCTCATTGCTGATGACCCCACTCTCTGCCGCTCCATTCCTAATCCCTCAGATCGGCAGCCTGCAGCCTCCTCACTCTCTGCAGACCTGGACAAAATCACAGACTGGTCAAACAAGTGGAACATGTCTTTCAATCCTGACAAATCTCACACTCTCACTATGTCTCTCCGAAAAGACAGACTGGACAACCCTCCCATCTACTTTCTGAACAATCCTCTCCAAGAAGTTCTGTCGCTCAAGATTTTGGGTCTCACTATCTGCCATGATCTATCCTGGGAAAGCCACATTTCCAAGCTGGCTTCCAAAGCCAGTCGCAGACTGGGCATCCTCCGCCATGCAAAGTCCTTCCTTGGCACACCTGAGCTCCTCACCACATACAAGGCTTTCATCCGCAGCTCAATGGAATACTGCTCTCCCCTCTGGGCCGGTGCTCCTGCCTCACACCTAGCTCGGCTTCATGCTGTTGAAGCCAAAGCTTTCATAATCATTGGAATCTCCCGCGACGAAGGTAACTCCGAAGGCCTTTCACTCACTCACCGCAGGCAGGTTGGTGGTCTTTCTGTCTTCTACCGACTCCTCTCCGGCCTTGCTCCCCCAGCTCTCTCTGTGCTCTGTCCCCCAAATATTCCTACAGGTCACACAAGATCTGCCTACAACCCTCTTATTGTTAAACTGCCAAAATCAAGACTCTCTGCTCACCTTCACTCTTTCATTCCTCTTTACTCCTGCCTCTGGAACAAACTCCCTCACTCTCTTCAATCCCACTGCTCCCTCCAGGTTTTTAAAATAGCTGTTCACCACCATCTCTTATCTTCCCCCATCCAAAACCTTGATCTTTTCTACCCCGTTAATTCACCCCATATCCACTTTTCTGTTTTACCGACCTCTTTCCTGGAAGTCCTAACATTGTGCATGTGTTTTATTTACATCTTCCCCACACCCCTTCCCATTGCCCTTCCCCCCAAGCCCTCTCCCTCCCACAGATCTCCCGATATCCCTGTTTTCTACTGTTGTACGTGTGCTTCCTCTCTCTCCCCATCTTGTCTCCCATTCCCTTTATTATACATTTTATGTGTCAGTTTGTTTTTTTATGTGATTAATGTTAGCTCTTACATGAGCCTCGATATTGTATACAAAACATTTATCACAAAAAAAAACAAACGGACACATGAAACATATAATAAAGGGAGCGGGAGACAAGATAGGGAGGGAGGGGGAAGCACACAAGTGTCTTATAATATACAACAGAATACAACACATCAGGGAAAAGTTTAAACATTTTAAAACTAAACTGTGAAAACTATCTAGAGAAATTGCCTAAATGAGGGCATGAAGGATTCCTCAGGGGGATTAATGATTCCAGCACAGGTTCAGAAGCAGGAACAGGAGAATAGGATTTGACATCCAGGAGAGCAGAGAACGAAGGAACAGGGAGGTGTATAAGCAAATATGTTAGTACGGGAGGAGAGGCTTACTTATTAAATTCTTCGTTAATATGTTTTTTTGAAGGTTAGGTGAAAGTGGATCAGAGGAAGAAGGAGAAAGTTGAAGGAGTATGGTGAAAACTAGAACTGGACAGGTGTCGGCTGGAGAGGATTGAGTTATGAAGGAAGGAGAGAGAAAAAAAAATACGGGTGGGGCGAAACACAGTCGAAGAACGAACGCACACGAACAAAGAAGGAAATTGTATATATACAGACTTGGCATTTAATATGGAATATTTTTTTTTCTTGACTTGGGTTTACTTTCTGAACTCAGTATATCAATCTGGTGAGTTTCTTTTACGCTTCGGTGATTTCTTTGTTAAAAGAACCATGTCACTGATTGTCTTTCGCAGCAAGAAGTCAATAACAGGATAATATCACAGGTGGCGGGACAAAATGTAAGGACAGGTACATTTGACGATTGGCTTCACAATCATGTATATAAGGGTTGTTGCGTTCTGTATTAGTGGAAAACAACTGCTGCACGTCTACAAAAGGTATTGCCGCTTCCTCTGGAGATGGTCCGTCAACTCGACAATGCTGTTTGTCATGGAGTGGTGGCTTTACGAAATACCGGCATGAAACAGCGTGCTATTGCTCGGCAGTATGGCATCACTCAAGGTCAGGTGTCAAAGATCCTGAAACGAAATGCTCAGAGGGGTGTCCCTACTCCAATACCGAGGCCAGGACGTCCCCGTAGAACCACAAGGAGAGATGATCGCCAGCTGCACCGGTTAGTCTGCAATGGCCGTACCAAGTCAGCTAATCGGCTTCGGGCTTAGTGGCAGCAACTGACAAATGTGCCTGTATCCAGAAGGCTAGTCAACCAACGACTGGTTCAAGCAGGCTATCGTGCCAGGCATCCCCTGAGAAAGCCACGCCTGACCAGACAACACAGCCAGCGCCGATTGCAGTGGGCCAGAGAGCACCGTCAATGGCAGCCAGGACACTGGAATCACGTGACCTTCAGTAACGAGTCTAGATTTCTGGTCTATCGTCAAGATGGCTGCAACCGAGTGCACAGACAAGTGCATGAAGCCTACAACGAAGATTGTATTGTGCCAAGAGTCCAAGCTGGAGGTGGTGGGGTGACTGTTTGGGCTGCTTTTCATGCAGGGGGCAAAACTGACCTGGTTGTTCTGAATGGAAACCTGAACCAGTTCAAGTACAGGGCCATTCTGGAAGAAACATTGCTTACATTTGCTCGTGCAGCCTTTCGAGGAAACTTTGTCTTCCAAGATGACAATGCCGGCCTCATCGTGCTCGCATGATCCAACACTTTCTTGCTGACCGTGGTGTCGAGCATATGGAGTGGCCTGCCATGTCCCCGGATATGAATCCGATAGAGAACTTGTGGGCAGAATTAACGCGTCAAATCGACAACTTGGACCAGCAGACTACCTCTGTGCGTGAATTGCAGCAGGCTATTTTCACTGCATGGCAAGCGATTCCTGTCCAAACCTTGGCAAATCTCGTGAACAGCATGCCTCGACGTTGACGTGCTCTCCTGAATGCTCGTGGGGGTTACACGAAGTACTGAACTGTAATTTTACTGTCTGTAATCCCAGTCATAATTTAAGTTTTGTTTTTGTTGAAATTTTTTTTGGCTAATGTGCAAAATAAAGAGATACTTCTGGAAAACGTACAGAAGTTTAACACTGTACTGTCCGTGAATTGGGTTCGATATCAGTTTACATCACTTTCAAGGATCTATTTATTTACTTCAAAATGTCAATTGTGGTTTTTGTTTCTTTTAAAGGTCACATTAACAAAATCTAGAATAATTTCAACATAATTCTAATGAACTTTTGATGCTAAGTCATCTTGAAAAGTAAGTTCACCCCCACAAAAAAAATATTCCATATTAAATGCCATGTCTGTGTATATATATATTTATATATATTGGAATTAAGACTAAACAAAAGGTAAGATGTTTGGGGAAGTATGGAGTGAAAAGAAAGACTGGAAAAAACAGTGAGACAACCAAAGTAAATGGACCACAAATGACCACTGAGAGGAGACAACAAAGCATCGAGGGACCAAGCCTGAAAAACGCCGCAGGAAACAATCGACGTTTATATACAGGTATGCACGATTTACACCGAGATATTCCTAGAAACACACAGTGCCATAAAAATACAAACACACCGTAAAATAAAAACACAGTTTTGGCAAAAATACAAACGGAAAAAATACTTAACTTTGATAACGTGGAGAGCTTGGAAAAACACAACCTCGCCGGCAAAACCGGAAGCGGAAGCCCCTAATTGTTGAAGATTTGATGACAAAACTCAAATGGTAAATTGAAAAGTCAGGTCCATTGGATGAAAATTGACGATTTTATTGGTTGCTGACCTTTGACATTTTGATCAAATTATTAATTTACCTTCTGCATATTATCATAATAAAGCTTTGTTGAAAATTTGATGACAAAACTCAAATGGTAAATTGAAATTTCAGGTCAATGGGATATGAAAATTGATGATTTCAGGTGGCGTTGACCTTTGACCTCTCAACTTTTTGATAAAATTATTAATTTGTCATCTCCATATTATCATAATAATTGATATCAATAATAACATCATAAAGATTGCAAAACCCCGTCTCCCACTGTGCGGGGGAAAAAGAGACAAAGAGATGGCAACAGATACTTGTACCCAGAGAGACAGAGAGGACCTGAATTGTGAAGTGTTGCGAGGCTACCTGTAGGGCTACCAAGGGCGTGAATCGCCTCCAATCACTCGCAGAGGCCTTCGAGGTGCACAAAAGCTTTACCTTCATTTCATCAACATGAGCTTTCTTCAAAGATCCATTTTCCACGCTCATGAAAAACGTCCGCCAACGCCGTTAATGCTCAGGGCATGAAACTATTTCAAGTGTTAGAGGCAAATCAAGAATTTCCCTTTTCCTACATTGACTCCAACTCTTCTTTCACCTCCTCCATCAATTTTCAAAAGGTAAATACACCGTCGAGCTAAAATAAAACCACTGAAATGCAGCAAAATCCTGCACTATTTTTTTTTATATCTCCCTTCTGATAAAGTGCAGATAGGAATGAATTTGAAGTGGCTTGCGAAAAATGCATTTACATGTATCATTCGTGTGCGCGTACATGGAGCGAGGGAATGAGTTTAAACTGAATTCATCGTCACATATACAAATGTTAATCAGGTGACCCCTTTAGCCAGGCCTCAAAATGAAACATCATATTATCTTCATAGTGTGTGTGTGTGTGTGTGTGTGTGTGTGTGCGTGCGTGTGCGTGTGCGTGTGCGTGCGTGTGTGCGTGCGTGTGCGTGCGTGCGTGTGTGCATGCGTGTGTGCGTGTGCGTGCGTGTGTGTGTGTGGGTGTGCGTGTGCGCACGTGCGTGCGTGCGTGTGAGAGAGAGATCAGACTCAGTGGTGTAATGGTTAAAGCGAGTCTGAGAGGTCGGTGGTTAAAATCCTGGTTGAGTCTTTGGAAAGACATTAAAAATGGTATGTGCTGCTTCCTTGTTTGTATTTCAGCATTTACAATGATAGAGCACAGACAAACAACGCGGAGAAGGCAATGGCAAACCCCCCAGTTCAACTTTTGTGAAGAAACTGCTTCGGCATCAACGATGCTTTTTTAAAGAGTATGGTAGGTTAAAAATCCATTTGTGGCCAAAAATATTGGCACATTTGCACTTTTTTCAAATAATGCACCATTTTTTCCCGAAAATTGTTGAAATTAAAAAATATTTTGGTATCCACATTTGTATTTCTTTGGTTTGCAGTGGAACAAAACAAAAAAAGCTGAATAAATACTTGATCTTAGTTTATTCCATGTAGGAATCCTTAAATGGCCCGGACAATATTATTGGCACCTTTCAGAAGTTGTTCGAAATAATTATATTTCAAGCAAGTGATTCTCCTTCACTTTGGAATTGACCTCACCTGTGGTGAGTTGCAGATTCAACCAGTTGGAATCGAGAAAAGGAGTCATTCTGCTGTTTTGTGTCACCGTGTGTACCGCAATAAGCATGGAGAAAAGAACGAAAACCAGAGAATTGTCTGAGGAGTTCAGACACAAGATTGTTGCCAAGCATAGACAATCTCAAGGCTACAAGTCCATCTCCAGAGACCTTGATGTTCCTGTATCCACCGTACGCACTGTTGTCAGGAAGTTTAAGGCCCATGGCACTGTAGCCAACCTACCTGGACGTGACCGCAAGAGAAAACTTGATCAAAGATTGCAGCGAAGGATTGTTCGAATGGTGGAGAAAGCACCTCAAACAACTGCCAAACAGATTCAAGCTGACCTTCAGACACAAGATATGACAGTTTCAACTCGCACCATCTGTCGCCAACTCAATGAAAGGGGGTTCTATGGTAGGAGACCCAGGAATACCCCACTGCAGAGCGAGAGAGAGAGAGACTCAAGAAAGCCCAACTGGGGTTTGCCAAAATTTGCGAACCCGACTGGAGAATGTCCTGTGGACAGATGAGACCAAATTAGAGCTTTTTGGTAAAGCACATCATCTCTATGTTTACAGAAAACAAAATGAAGCCTTCAAAGCAAAGGACGCCTTCCCTATAGTCAAACATGGAGGAGGTTCAGTGATGTTTTGGGGATGCTGTGCTGCCTCTGGCACTGGGTACCTTGAATATGTGCATGGCACCATGAAATCAGGAGATTACCAAGGCATTTGGGAGCGCAATGTTCAACCTAGTTTCAGAAAGCTGGGTCTCCGTCGAAGGTCATGGGTTTTGTGGCAGGACAATGACCCCAAACACATTTCAAAAAGCACCCAGGAATGGTTCAAGACAAAACGCTGGACTGTTCTGAAGTGGCCTGCAATGAGTCCAGATATAAATCCCATTGAACACCTGTGTGGAGATCTGAAAACAGCAGTTGGGAGAAGGCACCCTTCAAATCTGGGAGAACTGGAGCAGTTTACACAAGAAGAGTTGGCCAAACTGACAGTAGAGAGGTGGAGGAAGCTCATTCATGGCTACAGGAAGCGCTTGCCTGCAGTTATTTTGTCCAAATTCTGTGATACCCAATATTCAGTCTAGGGTGTCAATAATGTTGTCAATGCCATTTCTTTTTATTTTGGTGCCAATATATTTGGCCACGACTGTATATATATATATATATATATATATATATATATATATATATATATATATATATATATATATATATATTGTTGTGGATATGAGAATGTTTTTTTATTTTATTGTTGTGGTAAAATGTTGTTGTAAAAGGTTGTTGTAAAATATCACCCCTCCTCCCTCCGTTTGTGGTTGTATAAAGGTCAAAGGGCGTTCCCGTAGTTAGTCCATAAAACATACATGCAGGACACGATATATCTTTTTTGACAGTTATATCCTTATTATGTGTATTAGCGTAAGGCTGTGTCTTCCATTAATTGAAATACTCCATTGCACCAGTGAAAGAGAATAGATCCCCTTTCCTTCCCATCCCCAAAATCTCCCTTTCCTTCCCATCCCCAAAACCTCCATTTCCATATTACATCCCCTCTCGTCATTGCTGAGCCCTCGATTCCCAATCACCTCCCCTCCAATAACCGCCATTGACCATGTGCTTGAGTCGGAGAAGAAAGGCATGTCTCCACCTCGTCAGAGGGGAGGAGGGGCGTGCCCGCCCGTCGTCATCCAGGGCGGAGCCCGAGGGTCGCGCGACCAACCAGGGCTGAGGTGAGCACCCCGATGGGCGTGTCCAAAACGCCGGCGGCGTAATCGCTGGAGGCGCTATAAAAGGCGCAAACGGAAGTGAGTAGTGAGTTGGTCACAAGGAGTTGGTCTGAGTTGGTCTGAGTCGGTTGCCAGAGGAGGGTCAGTGGTTGCGTTGGTTGCGGTGGTAAGGAGTCGGTGGTCAGTTGGTTGCGGTGAGGAGTCGGTGGTGAGGAGTGAGTGAACCAAGAAAGAGTTTAGGGTTTGGACCAGACGAGTGGGACAAGGCCTGGCAAAGCACGCGACGTACACAGCAGCCAAAACAGCAGCGTGGGGCCTGGCCTGAACGGCGGCTGCTAAACGCGCCGGTTGTGCTGCGGGACCCCCTTTGGACCTCCCTCTCCCTCCAGCCATCCACCTCCTGCTTTTCCACCCTTCTTGTGGACGTGAGTTTGTTCTGTTTGTTCTGTCCTGGGAATAAGTTAAGTCTGCAGATAAGCTAGTATTTGCACTGTGTCACCTGCGTCTTATGTGTTGTAAATAAAACTTGATTGCTCCTTTTTGCTTGTGTGTGTAAATAATAAACCCCATTACTCGTCTGTACGTCTTCTCGTTTTATTCCTTTTTCCTCTTGCATTGCGTCGTTTTTGTCTTTTCCCTCATTGAGCAGCTGTGGTGCGATACGGCCAAAGTTCTGGGTGAATCGGGTGAGTCAGGGATCCTGTAACGGTCGCGGCAATACCAAACCGCTCGGTAACTAACATCTTAATCCGCGATCAGTAACAATATATATATATATATATATATATATATATATATATATATATATATATATATATATATATATATATATATAAACCAATCACTTTTATGATCTTCACTTTGGTGTCAGTACACGGACTTAATGGTCACCCCTCGTATTTATCGTTATCCCTGGATGTGTGCTCGTTGGATATTCCTTACCCATTCCAAGGCGGATAAATCAATGCTGAATGTGCAGCCTCGAGGCATCATTCAAAACCGCTTTCCCAGCTTTGGGAAGTGCGTGCATCGCACAAATCCCAACGTCAGTGCTGTGACTACTACGAAGGATATTTCTTGTAAATACGCTCAACTTTGCACCGTTACATTTACACCACCAAGTTATGACACGATGGATAATTAAAACGTTTATTTCATTAAACATGTCCGGTTTCACTTCATGCTACTGTCACCCTTTCAACACATCCGAGAGCTATATTATACAATGTAAACGTTTTTTAATATGTGGTGTTTTCACAAGATTAGGCACACCAGCTCCCTAAATAGACAATGCAGACGTTTGTTTTGACAATTCTTGGTGTTTTCACTATATTAAGCACACATGCTGCCTAAATAGACAATGCAAAGGTTTTTTTTTTTTTAACAATTCTTGGTGTTTTCACTAGATTAGGCACACATGCTCCCTAAACAGACAATGCAAACGTTTTTTTTTTTTAACAATTCTTGGTGTTTTCACTAGATTAGGCACACAAGCTCCCTAAATAGACAATGCAAACGTTTTGTTTTTTTTACAATTCTTGGTGTTTTCACTATTATAAGCACACATCCTCCCAAAACAGACAATGCAAACGGTTTTTAAAAAACAATTATTGGTGTTTTCACGAGATTAAGCACACATCCTCCCAAAATAGACAATGCAAACATTTTTTTTTTCGACAATTCTTGGTGTTTTCACTAGATTAGGCACACATCCTCCCTAAATAGACAATGCAAACGGTTTTTTAAAAACAATTATTGGTGTTTTCACATATTATAAGCACACATCCTCCCAAAACAGACAATGCAAAGGTTTTTTTTTTTTAACAATTCTTGGTGTTTTCACTGTATTCTAAGCACACATCCTCCCAAAACAGACAATGCAAATGTTTTTTTTAAACAATTCTTGGCGTTTTTACTGTATTCTAAGCACACATCCTCCCAAAACAGACAATGCAAACGTTTTTTTAAAACAATTCTTGGCGTTTTTACTATATTATAAGCACACATCCTCCCAAAACAGACAATGCAAACGGTGTTTTGTTTTTTTTTAACAATTCTTGGTATTTTCACTAGATTAGGCACACATGCTCCCTAAACCAACAATGCAAACGTTTTTTTTTTTTTAACAATTCTTGGTATTTTCACTAGATTAGGCACACAAGCTCCCTAAATAGACAATGCAAACGTTTTTTTTTTTTAACAATTCTTGGTATTTTCACTAGATTAG
The DNA here is from genome assembly GCF_964187855.1 of Myxine glutinosa. Classification (NCBI taxonomy): domain Eukaryota; kingdom Metazoa; phylum Chordata; class Myxini; order Myxiniformes; family Myxinidae; genus Myxine; species Myxine glutinosa. Next base: position 8,792,236 of record NC_136269.1, read on the forward strand.
GCACACATCCTCCCTAAACCGACAATGCAAACCTTTTTTTTAAACAATTCTTGGCGTTTTTACTATATTATAAGCACACATCCTCCCAAAACAGACAATGCAAACGTTTTTTTTTTTTAACAATTCTTGGTATTTTCACTAGATTAGGCACACATCCTCCCTAAACAGACAATGCAAACGTTTTTTTTAAAACAATTCTTGGCGTTTTTACTGTATTATAAGCACACATCCTCCCAAAACAGACAATGCAAACGTTTTTTTTTAAACAATTCTTGGCGTTTTTACTATATTATAAGCACACATCCTCCCAAAACAGACAATGCAAACGGTTTTTTTTTTTTTTTAACAATTCTTGGTATTTTCACTAGATTAGGCACACATGCTCCCTAAACCGACAATGCAAACGTTTTGTTTTTTTTAACAATTCTTGGTATTTTCACTAGATTAGGCACACAAGCTCCCAAAACAGACAATGCAAACGTTTTTTTTAAAAACAATTATTGGTGTTTTTACTATATTATAAGCACACATCCTCCCAAAACAGACAATGCAAACGGTTTTTTTTTTTTTTTAACAATTCTTGGTATTTTCACTAGATTAGGCACACATGCTCCCTAAACCGACAATGCAAACGTTTTGTTTTTTTTAACAATTCTTGGTATTTTCACTAGATTAGGCACACATGCTCCCTAAACCGACAATGCAAACGTTTTTTTTTTTTAACAATTCTTGGTATTTTCACTAGATTAGGCACACAAGCTCCCTAAACCGACAATGCAAACGTTTTTTTTTTTTAACAATTCTTGGTATTTTCACTAGATTAGGCACACAAGCTCCCTAAACAGACAATGCAAACGTTTTTTTTTTTTAACAATTCTTGGTATTTTCACTAGATTAGGCACACAAGCTCCCTAAATAGACAATGCAAACGTTTTTTTTTTTTAACAATTCTTGGTATTTTCACTAGATTAGGCACACATCCTCCCTAAACCGACAATGCAAAGGTTTTTTTTTTTTTACAATTCTTCGTATTTTCACTAGATTAGGCACACATGCTCCCTAAACCGACAATGCAAACGTTTTTTTTTTTTTACAATTCTTGGTATTTTCACTACATTAGGCACACAAGTTCCCTAAATAGACAATGCAAACGTTTTTTTTTTTTAACAATTCTTGGTATTTTCACTAGATTAGGCACACATCCTCCCTAAACCGACAATGCAAACGTTTTTTTTAAACAATTCTTGGCGTTTTTACTATATTATAAGCACACATCCTCCCAAAACAGACAATGCAAACGTTTTTTTTTTTTTACAATTCTTGGTATTTTCACTAGATTAGGCACACATCCTCCCTCAACAGACAATGCAAACGTTTTTTTTTAAACAATTCTTGGCGTTTTTACTGTATTATAAGCACACATCCTCCCAAAACAGACAATGCAAACGTTGTTTTTTTTTTAACAATTCTTGGTATTTTCACTATATTAGGCACACAAGCTCCCTAAACAGACAATGCAAACGTTTTTTTTTTTTAACAATTCTTGGTATTTTCACTAGATTAGGCACACAAGCTCCCTAAACAGACAATGCAAACGTTTTTTTTTAAACAATTCTTGGCGTTTTTACTGTATTATAAGCACACATCCTCCCAAAACAGACAATGCAAACGTTTTGTTTTTTTAACAATTCTTGGTATTTTCACTAGATTGGGCACACAAGCTCCCAAAATAGACAATGCAAACGTTTTTTTTTTTAACAATTCTTGGTGTTTTCACTAGATTAGGCACACATCCTCCCAAAACAGACAATGCAAACGGTTTTTAAAAAACAATTATTGGTGTTTTCACGAGATTAAGCACACATCCTCCCAAAATAGACAATGCAAACATTTTTTTTTTCGACAATTCTTGGTGTTTTCACTAGATTAGGCACACATCCTCCCTAAATAGACAATGCAACCGGTTTTTAAAAAACAATTATTGGTGTTTTCACATATTATAAGCACAAATCCTCCCAAAACAGACAATGCAAAGGTTTTTTTTTTTTTAACAATTCTTGGTGTTTTCACTAGATTAGGCACACATCCTCCCTAAATAGACAATGCAACCGATTTTTTAAAAACAATTATTGGTGTTTTCACATATTATAAGCACACATCCTCCCAAAACAGACAATGCAAACGTTTTTTTTTTTAACAATTCTTGGTGTTTTCACTAGATTAGGCACACATGCTCCATAAATAGACAATGCAAAGGTTTTTTTTTTTTAACAATTCTTGGTATTTTCACTACATTAGGCACACAAGCTCCCTAAACCGACAATGCAAACGGTTTTGTTTTTTTTAAACAATTCTTGGTGTTTTCACTAGATTAGGCACACAAGCTCCCTAAACCGACAATGCAAACGTTTTTTTTTTTTAACAATTCTTGGTATTTTCACTAGATTAGGCACACGAGCTCCCTAAATAGACAATGCAGACGTTTGTTTTGACAATTCTTGGTGTTTTCACTAGATTAGGCACACAAGCTCCCTAAATAGACAATGCAAACGTTTTTTTTTTTAACAATTCTTGGTATTTTCACTAGATTAGGCACACATGCTCCCTAAACAGACAATGCAAACGTTTTTTTTTTAACAATTCTTGGTATTTTCACTAGATTAGGCACACAAGCTCCCTAAATAGACAATGCAAACGTTTTTTTTTTAAACAATTCTTGGTATTTTCACTAGATTAGGCACACAAGCTCCCTAAATAGACAATGCAAACGTTTTTTTTTTTAACAATTCTTGGTATTTTCACTAGATTAGGCACACATGCTCCCTAAACAGACAATGCAAACGTTTTTTTTTTTAACAATTCTTGGTATTTTCACTAGATTAGGCACACATGCTCCCTAAACCGACAATGCAAACGTTTTTTTTTTTAACAATTCTTGGTATTTTCACTAGATTAGGCACACAAGCTCCCTAAATAGACAATGCAAACGTTTTTTTTTTTTAACAATTCTTGGTATTTTTACTAGATTAGGCACACAAGCTCCCTAAACAGACAATGCAAATGTTTTGTTTTTTTAACAATTCTTGGTATTTTCACTAGATTAGGCACACATCCTCCCTAAATAGACAATGCAAACGTTTTTTTTTTTTAACAATTCTTGGTATTTTCACTAGATTAGGCACACAAGCTCCCTAAACAGACAATGCAAACGTTTTTTTTTTTAACAATTCTTGGTATTTTCACTAGATTAGGCACACAAGCTCCCTAAACAGACAATGCAAACGGTTTTTTTTTTAACAATTCTTGGTATTTTCACTAGATTAGGCACACATGCTCCCTAAACCGACAATGCAAACGTTTTGTTTTTTTAACAATTCTTGGTATTTTCACTAGATTAGGCACACAAGCTCCCTAAATAGACAATGCAAACGTTTTTTTTTTAAACAATTCTTGGTATTTTCACTAGATTAGGCACACAAGCTCCCTAAACCGACAATGCAAACGTTTTTTTTTTTAACAATTCTTGGTATTTTCACTAGATTAGGCACACATGCTCCCTAAACCGACAATGCAAACGTTTTTTTTTTTTAACAATTCTTGGTATTTTCACTAGATTAGGCACACAAGCTCCCTAAACAGACAATGCAAACGTTTTGTTTTTTTAACAATTCTTGGTATTTTCACTAGATTAGGCACACATCCTCCCTAAATAGACAATGCAAACGTTTTTTTTTTTTAACAATTCTTGGTATTTTCACTAGATTAGGCACACAAGCTCCCTAAACAGACAATGCAAACGTTTTTTTTTTTAACAATTCTTGGTATTTTCACTAGATTAGGCACACAAGCTCCCTAAACAGACAATGCAAACGTTTTTTTTTTTTTAACAATTCTTGGTATTTTCACTAGATTAGGCACACATGCTCCCTAAATAGACAATGCAAACGTTTTTTTTTTAAACAATTCTTGGTATTTTCACTAGATTAGGCACACAAGCTCCCTAAATAGACAATGCAAACGTTTTTTTTTTTTTAACAATTCTTGGTATTTTCACTAGATTACGCACACAAGCTCCCTAAACAGACAATGCAAACGTTTTTTTTTTTTAACAATTCTTGGTATTTCCACTAGATTAGGCACACAAGCTCCCTAAACAGACAATGCAAACGTTTTGTTTTTTTAACAATTCTTGGTATTTTCACTAGATTAGGCACACAAGCTCCCTAAATAGACAATGCAAACGTTTTTTTTTTAAACAATTCTTGGTATTTTCACTAGATTAGGCACACAAGCTCCCTAAACCGACAATGCAAACGTTTTTTTTTTTAACAATTCTTTGTATTTTCACTAGATTAGGCACACATGCTCCCTAAACCGACAATGCAAACGTTTTTTTTTTTAAACAATTCTTGGTATTTTCACTAGATTAGGCACACAAGCTCCCTAAACAGACAATGCAAACGTTTTGTTTTTTTAACAATTCTTGGTATTTTCACTAGATTAGGCACACATCCTCCCTAAATAGACAATGCAAACGTTTTTTTTTTTTAACAATTCTTGGTATTTTCACTAGATTAGGCACACAAGCTCCCTAAATAGACAATGCAACCGGTTTTTAAAAAACAATTATTGGTGTTTTCACGAGATTAAGCACACATCCTCCCAAAATAGACAATGCAAACATTTTTTTTTTCGACAATTCTTGGTGTTTTCACTAGATTAGGCACACAAGCTCCCTAAATAGACAATGCAACCGGTTTTTAAAAAACAATTATTGGTGTTTTCACATATTATAAGCACAAATCCTCCCAAAACAGACAATGCAAAGGTTTTTTTTTTTTTAACAATTCTTGGTGTTTTCACTAGATTAGGCACACATCCTCCCTAAATAGACAATGCAACCGGTTTTTTAAAAACAATTATTGGTGTTTTCACATATTATAAGCACACATCCTCCCAAAACAGACAATGCAAACGTTTTTTTTTTTAACAATTCTTGGTGTTTTCACTAGATTAGGCACACATGCTCCATAAATAGACAATGCAAACGTTTTTTTTTTTTAACAATTCTTGGTATTTTCACTAGATTAGGCACACAAGCTCCCTAAACCGACAATGCAAACGGTTTTGTTTTTTTTAAACAATTCTTGGTGTTTTCACTAGATTAGGCACACAAGCTCCCTAAACCGACAATGCAAACGTTTTTTTTTTTTAACAATTCTTGGTATTTTCACTAGATTAGGCACACGAGCTCCCTAAATAGACAATGCAGACGTTTGTTTTGACAATTCTTGGTGTTTTCACTAGATTAGGCACACAAGCTCCCTAAATAGACAATGCAAACGTTTTTTTTTTTAACAATTCTTGGTATTTTCACTAGATTAGGCACACATGCTCCCTAAACAGACAATGCAAACGTTTTTTTTTTAACAATTCTTGGTATTTTCACTAGATTGGGCACACAAGCTCCCTAAATAGACAATGCAAACGTTTTTTTTTTAAACAATTCTTGGTATTTTCACTAGATTAGGCACACAAGCTCCCTAAATAGACAATGCAAACGTTTTTTTTTTTAACAATTCTTGGTATTTTCACTAGATTAGGCACACAAGCTCCCTAAATAGACAATGCAAACGTTTTTTTTTTTAACAATTCTTGGTATTTTCACTAGATTAGGCACACAAGCTCCCTAAATAGACAATGCAAACGTTTTTTTTTTTTAACAATTCTTGGTATTTTCACTAGATTGGGCACACAAGCTCCCTAAATAGACAATGCAAACGTTTTTTTTTTTTAACAATTCTTGGTATTTTCACTAGATTGGGCACACAAGCTCCCTAAATAGACAATGCAAACGTTTTTTTTTTTAACAATTCTTGGTATTTTCACTAGATTAGGCACACAAGCTCCCTAAATAGACAATGCAAACGTTTTTTTTTTTTAACAATTCTTGGTATTTTCACTAGATTAGGCACACAAGCTCCCTAAACAGACAATGCAAACGTTTTGTTTTTTTAACAATTCTTGGTATTTTCACTAGATTAGGCACACATCCTCCCTAAATAGACAATGCAAACGTTTTTTTTTTTTAACAATTCTTGGTATTTTCACTAGATTAGGCAGACAAGCTCCCTAAACAGACAATGCAAACGTTTTTTTTTTTAACAATTCTTGGTATTTTCACTAGATTAGGCACACAAGCTCCCTAAACAGACAATGCAAACGTTTTGTTTTTTTAACAATTCTTGGTATTTTCACTAGATTAGGCACACAAGCTCCCTAAATAGACAATGCAAACGTTTTTTTTTTTAAACAATTCTTGGTATTTTCACTAGATTAGGCACACAAGCTCCCTAAACCGACAATGCAAACGTTTTTTTTTTAACAATTCTTGGTATTTTCACTAGATTAGGCACACATCCTCCCTAAATAGACAATGCAAACGTTTTTTTTTTAAACAATTCTTGGTATTTTCACTAGATTAGGCACACAAGCTCCCTAAACCGACAATGCAAACGTTTTTTTTTTTTAACAATTCTTGGTATTTTCACTAGATTAGGCACACAAGCTCCCTAAACAGACAATGCAAACGTTTTTTTTTTTAACAATTCTTGGTATTTTCACTAGATTAGGCACACAAGCTCCCTAAACAGACAATGCAAACGTTTTTTTTTTTTAACAATTCTTGGTATTTTCACTAGATTAGGCACACATGCTCCCTAAATAGACAATGCAAACGTTTTTTTTTTAAACAATTCTTGGTATTTTCACTAGATTAGGCACACAAGCTCCCTAAATAGACAATGCAAACGTTTTTTTTTTTAACAATTCTTGGTATTTTCACTAGATTAGGCACACAAGCTCCCTAAATAGACAATGCAAACGTTTTTTTTTTTAACAATTCTTGGTATTTTCACTAGATTAGGCACACAAGCTCCCTAAATAGACAATGCAAACGTTTTTTTTTTAAACAATTCTTGGTATTTTCACTAGATTAGGCACACATGCTCCCTAAACCGACAATGCAAACGTTTTTTTTTTTTTAACAATTCTTGGTATTTTCACTAGATTAGGCACACAAGCTCCCTAAACAGACAATGCAAACGGTTTTTTTTTTAACAATTCTTGGTATTTTCACTAGATTAGGCACACAAGCTCCCTAAATAGACAATGCAAACGGTTTTTTTTTTAACAATTCTTGGTATTTTCACTAGATTAGGCACACATGCTCCCTAAACCGACAATGCAAACGTTTTTTTTTTTAACAATTCTTGGTATTTTCACTAGATTAGGCACACATGCTCCCTAAACAGACAATGCAAACGGTTTTTTTTTTAACAATTCTTGGTATTTTCACTAGATTAGGCACACAAGCTCCCTAAACCGACAATGCAAACGGTTTTTTTTTAAACAATTCTTGGTATTTTCACTAGATTAGGCACACAAGCTCCCTAAACCGACAATGCAAACGTTTTTTTTTTTAACAATTCTTGGTATTTTCACTAGATTAGGCACACAAGCTCCCTAAATAGACAATGCAAACGTTTTTTTTTTTAACAATTCTTGGTATTTTCACTAGATTAGGCACACAAGCTCCCTAAATAGACAATGCAAACGTTTTTTTTTTAAACAATTCTTGGTATTTTCACTAGATTAGGCACACAAGCTCCCTAAATAGACAATGCAAACGTTTTTTTTTTTAACAATTCTTGGTATTTTCACTAGATTAGGCACACATGCTCCCTAAACCGACAATGCAAACGTTTTTTTTTTTTTAACAATTCTTGGTATTTTCACTAGATTAGGCACACAAGCTCCCTAAACAGACAATGCAAACGGTTTTTTTTTTAACAATTCTTGGTATTTTCACTAGATTAGGCACACAAGCTCCCTAAATAGACAATGCAAACGGTTTTTTTTTTAACAATTCTTGGTATTTTCACTAGATTAGGCACACAAGCTCCCTAAATAGACAATGCAAACGTTTTTTTTTTTAACAATTCTTGGTATTTTCACTAGATTAGGCACACATGCTCCCTAAACCGACAATGCAAACGTTTTTTTTTTTAACAATTCTTGGTATTTTCACTAGATTAGGCACACAAGCTCCCTAAATAGACAATGCAAACGTTTTTTTTTTAACAATTCTTGGTATTTTCACTAGATTAGGCACACAAGCTCCCTAAACAGACAATGCAAACGTTTTTTTTTTTAACAATTCTTGGTATTTTCACTAGATTAGGCACACAAGCTCCCTAAACAGACAATGCAAACGGTTTTTTTTTTAACAATTCTTGGTATTTTCACTAGATTAGGCACACAAGCTCCCTAAATAGACAATGCAAACGGTTTTTTTTTTAACAATTCTTGGTATTTTCACTAGATTAGGCACACATGCTCCCTAAACCGACAATGCAAACGTTTTTTTTTTTAACAATTCTTGGTATTTTCACTAGATTAGGCACACAAGCTCCCTAAACAGACAATGCAAACGTTTTTTTTTTTAACAATTCTTGGTATTTTCACTAGATTAGGCACACAAGCTCCCTAAATAGACAATGCAAACGGTTTTTTTTTTAACAATTCTTGGTATTTTCACTAGATTAGGCACACATGCTCCCTAAACCGACAATGCAAACGTTTTTTTTTTTAACAATTCTTGGTATTTTCACTAGATTAGGCACACAAGCTCCCTAAATAGACAATGCAAACGGTTTTTTTTTTAACAATTCTTGGTATTTTCACTAGATTAGGCACACATGCTCCCTAAACAGACAATGCAAACGGTTTTTTTTTTAACAATTCTTGGTATTTTCACTAGATTAGGCACACAAGCTCCCTAAATAGACAATGCAAACGGTTTTTTTTTTAACAATTCTTGGTATTTTCACTAGATTAGGAACACAAGCTCCCTAAATAGACAATGCAAACGGTTTTTTTTTTAACAATTCTTGGTATTTTCACTAGATTAGGCACACATGCTCCCTATATAGACAATGCAAACGTTTTTTTTTTAACAATTCTTGGTATTTTCACTAGATTAGGCACACAAGCTCCCTAAACAGACAATGCAAACGTTTTTTTTTTAACAATTCTTGGTATTTTCACTAGATTAGGCACACATGCTCCCTATATAGACAATGCAAACGTTTTTTTTTTAACAATTCTTGGTATTTTCACTAGATTAGGCACACATCCTCCCTAAATAGACAATGCAAACGTTTTTTTTTTTAACAATTCTTGGTATTTTCACTAGATTAGGCACACAAGCTCCCTAAATAGACAATGCAAACGTTTTTTTTTTTAACAATTCTTGGTATTTTCACTAGATTAGGCACACATGCTCCCTAAATAGACAATGCAAACGGTTTTTTTTTTTAACAATTCTTGGTATTTTCACTAGATTAGGCACACATGCTCCCTATATAGACAATGCAAACGTTTTTTTTTTAACAATTCTTGGTATTTTCACTAGATTAGGCACACAAGCTCCCTAAATAGACAATGCAAACGTTTTTTTTTTAACAATTCTTGGTATTTTCACTAGATTAGGCACACAAGCTCCCTAAATAGACAATGCAAACGGTTTTTTTTTTTAACAATTCTTGGTATTTTCACTAGATTAGGCACACATGCTCCCTAAACCGACAACCGTTTAAACAAATATAAAACGAGCTTTCGCGCTTCGTATGACATCGCGTTTTGCGGAATTATCCCATTATTACATCTTTGAGCATCGCATTTGTAACGACCACCATAGTGCATGTAATGTGCAGAGAAAATAAAGAATGCCGACATGAATTGGTAATGTGGGAAGAAGTTCGAGTGTGTTATTTAATTTACATAGTCATTTGGCCAATCAGAGGAGATATCCGAGATGTCTGTTAAAAAGGCCCACTGCAGGCGGGTCTGCTTGTATTTAATAATAATCATAACAGCACTCGGCTATGTTATAATCATTCAGGATGAAAAGGCACTGGTGCACGATATCGAACAAACGTGTAATAATATTTCTCATGCATTTACAAAACAAAATGCGTTATGGCGTTGGCACGTCCATGAGCTTATACAGAGCGAGAAATGTAAACCATTGGATACGTTTCGAACGATAAAAATGACACGGAATTGCAAATCTTTGCATTTTTGTACAAATAGGTATTTAAAAATTTTTGGTGGGTAATGACGACGTTTAGAATGAAAGCAGGTTCGTGATAGAACTGGCTTTCATTCTAAAACGAAATTAATCCAAAACGTGACGTCATTCTAGCAACTCGACAGGCATTACTTCTCGACCATGTTCAATGAGCCCAATAACAATCACCACCAATGGTTTGTCTCCAATAGAGTTTGTCGGACAAATAAAATCGATCTTTTCCCACTGCGTGTACAAATATATAAATAAAACGTTTAGTAATTTTTTCAAAATAAGTTGTCAGCATGTGCCCACTTGCATGCACGTGCCCTTGTGCCCACTCCCCTCTCCTCACAAGTTGGACTTGTTTGGGATTAACAGGAATAATGTGGGCGGTGAATGTTCCAGTGTTTCGTGGAACACACCGAGCATGTTCCACGGCGGTTTAGTAGAAATTACACCTGGCAGGTGAAGAAAGATACACTGAAGTCCAAAGCAGGAGAAATTAATCAATGGAATAGCTTCAACCAGCTCAAATTCCAAACGGAAACTTCCATCGAGGAGAATGGAAGCTGTTAGCAGCCTTTTGAAGTTCGTCATTCTGTCAAATTTTCTACCACAAGCCTTCGATGAGCCTTGTACTCGGATTTCTGCCAACAGGTTCAGCGGCATAGCCCCGTGTGCTTCGTCTGAAAAAAGAAGATGGCACTGGATTTTATCGGCAAACCATACTATTACCAGACCCTGTGGAGTCAAAGATGAAAGAAAGTGACCCCTTAAAATAAATAACTGGAGTGTTCATAGAACACCTTACCCCACGACCCACACAGTGTTCAAGTATATCATTCAATTGAAATTTAATAATGATTTTAAAGGCCATCGACAATAATTCCAGAAGTTTAGCACCGCTGATGCAGTCAGTGTATTACACACCACCTTCTATAACATGTCCAAGTAATGCAAAACTAGGTTTCTAGGAGCAATACGTCTAGTATTTATAATAATTTATAGGATTTATAATAATTAATATAATTTCTAGTAGCAATCTAGGTCGCACAAGATCCTACAAGTCGCACAAGATCTGCCAGCAAACATCTTCTGGTGAAATTGCCAAAATCAAGACTCTCTGCTCACCTTCACTCCTTCATTCCTCTTTACTCCCGCCTCTGGAACAAACTCCCTCACTCTCTTCAATCCCACTCCTCCCTCCAAGTCTTTAAAAGAGCTGTTCACCACCATCTCTCATCTTCCCCCATCCAAAACCTTGATTTTTTTCTACCCCCGTTAATTAACCTCAGATCCACTTTTTTGAAATACCGATTTCTTTCCTGGAAGTCTGAGCAGTGTCCATGTGTTTTATACCACTCCCAATCCCCCCCCCCTCCCTTCCCATGCCACTTCCCCCCAAGCCCTCTCCCTCCCACAGATCTCCCGATGTCCCTGTTCTCTACTGTTGTACTTGTGTGCTTCCCTCTCTCTCCCCATCTTGTCTCCCGCTCCCTTTATCATATGTTTTATGTGCGAGTTTTGATTTTTTGTGATTAATGTTAGCTCTTACACGAGCCTCGATCTTGTATACAAACCCCCCCCCCCCCCCCCCCCAAAAAAAAAGAAACTAAGAAGTCGATTTGTGTTCTGCAGTGTTCAATCTATAATTAAATTGAAATCGAATAAAGATTGTAAAAGTCTATGAATGAATTGATTCTGGAAATTTACCGCCATTGATGCAGCGTCTTTTACACCACATTATATATTGAACAAGTTAAATTAGTTATTCACGCTTGTTGTTTGTGTCCTTTATGACATTCTCAAAAACACCGTTTCCTGTTTGGAATGATTTTCAATTTTATTTGATTGCCAGACAGACAGGACGAGTAAAATAATTATCACTCCTTTCTGCACATGTGCGATCGGAACAACTTCAGAGCCAAAGTACTGCTAAGCTACAGGTTTATTTTCTAATTCAGTTTCTGATTCGTGTTCAAAATATAGCGTTCAATTTAAATTAAGTTGTTCCTCCATCATAAACTGACATTTGTGGATGGACAGTGTTACGAATTCATGTGAATTACTATTCAGGTCTTTGCTTATCAATGTGTAGTCGATTAAAGGTTGTTGTGATTAAAGGGTCAGGAGCCCTTCTGAGAAAAAGGAGACCGGAAACGGAAGGAAAAAGACACGAGGTCCTGGAGAAGCGACGATCTTCTTCTTCCTCCTCGCCGAGCTCCGAGGCGAGGGTATCGATATCGAGCAGCGTCTCACGCTGCGTTGGGAAACCCATCTGGCAAAAGGAATTACCCCTTGACACATCAAGTTGCCGTGGGTTCGTGCACGGAACCCAGCGTCCTACACAGTTCGCCTCACCGTCTACAAGGACGCGTACGGGTCGCACCTTGGGCCTCGCGCACTGGACAAGCCGCGCGTTGCTTTGCCCGCGTTGCTTGGCAAGGAGGTGCGCGCTGCAACCGTTGTTCCCGGTACGGGATGTGCACGTTTGGGAGCACGTCAGCCAGGGGTTCGTTCAACCGCCCGTGTGTGGAGAAGCCGACCATCATCTTGGTCAGGAGGGGCCCAGAGACATTGTGAGGGACAGAGACCAAAGAGGTCGTGAGTACCCAAGGGGTCGGGAGTGGGGAAAGGGGACACACATATATAAGATGGCCATCTTAATCATATTGGTGATTTATTGTTGATTGTGGATCGTTGATGGTTGTTGATTGTTGATTCCTTGGGGGAATATATTATTGATTACTCTGGATCCTTGGTGTGGGGTTTCTTATTGACTGGAATTCATATTGATTGCGTTACGAAAGCGTATAAATCATATATCTTTCTGGCGGGGTGCCTCCCACGGTCCGGGGGTCACCGAGACCAGGTAGTTACCGGGAGGACCACGTAACAGAATTGGGGGCTCGTCCAAATTACGATTTGCGGATTCACAATTGGGTCTACGTCCGGGATCTAAAATTGTATAAAATAAGAAAATAATATTTTTATTTATTAAAATTTATTAATTAAGTATTAATTGTTAAATTTTTGGGGAAATTGGGGGTAAAGTCTTGGGTGAAGGTTAACAGGTGTTAACGATAGGCACCATGGCGTTTGTGGCACAGAACTTTGCGGTAACCCCGAGTGAGGCACAGTTTCGAGCGTTACTAAAGTCGGACCTCTTGAAATTGGCCAAACATTTTAACTTGGAGGTCCGAACTAATTTGAGGAAGGCAGAGTTGCAGACCACGGTGATACAATCTATGGTGGGATTACGAACATGGGACGAGTTAGCCTGGGAGTGGCTACCCGAAGAACCAGAAGACGTTGAGCTCTGGAAACTGGAGTTGCAATTACGGAGCCAGGAACGGATCAAAGAAGAAGAAAGGAAAGCAGAAAAGGAAAGAGCAGAAGAAGAAAGGAAAGCAGAAAAGGAAAGAGCAGAAGAAGAAAGGAGAGTGGAACGAGAACTCCAGGAAAGGTTAGAAAGGATGAAAACAGAGGAAAGGAAAGCAGAAAAGGAAAGAGCAGAAGAAGAAAGGAAAGCAGAAAAGGAAAGAGCAGAAGAAGAAAGGAAAGCAGAAAAGGAAAGAGCAGAAGAAGAAAGGAAAGCAGAAAAGGAAAGAGCAGAAGAAAGGAAAGCAGAAAAGGAAAGATCAGAAGAGGAAAGGAAAGCAGAAGAGAGGAGAGAAGAGAAACAAGCAGAGGAAAGGAGAGTGGAACGAGAACTCCAGGAAAGGTTAGAAGGGAGAAAAGCAGAGGAGAGGAGAGCTGCCAGGGAACTCGAAGCAGAGGAGAGAAAAGCCGAAAGGGAGTTGAAGGAACGTGACCTGGCGCTTCAGCAAGAGATTAAATTCAAGGAGCTGGATTTAATGAGAGAACGGGGAGAGGTACCACCCTTGCTGACGGGGTCGACACCTAGCCAGAACACCTGGGAGGTGGGCAGACATGTGAGGCTGGTTCCACCCTTCAGTGAAAAGGAAGTCACTCAATTTTTTCCACACTTTGAGAAAGTGGCTCGACAGTTAAACTGGCCGGAGGAGGCCTGGACCATACTAGTGCAAAGTGTGCTAGTGGGTAAAGCTCAAGAGATTTATTCGGCACTACCAATGGACCAATGTGCAGATTATGAGGTATTGAAGAAGCACATCCTCAAAGCCTATGAGTTGGTTCCGGAAGCTTACCGGCAAAAATTCAGGAATGCCAGGAAGAGGGAGAGTGAGACCCATGTGGAGTTTGCTAGAGTGAAAGAAAATATGTTTGATCGGTGGTGTGAGTCAAAAGGAGTCGGGAACGACTTCGAAGCATTGCGTGACCTGATGCTGGTGGAGGAATTTCAACAATGTGTCCACGAGGACATCAAAGTGTACCTGCAGGAAAAGAAAGTACCAAAGTTGTGGGACGCAGCCACCATGGCAGATGATTATGCCTTAACACACTTTGGATATTTTGTTTCGTGGTTCGTGGATAGGGGTTTGCTTCGTGGATAGGGGTCCACGAACCTAACTCCTCGCCTAGATCTCCGCAGGGGAGGTGTGGAACAGCAGGTGCGGAGAACGACAATACATGGCGGCGGCCTCGAGATGATTATGGGGACAACGCTGATACCCGAACTGTTCGAAATCAGGGGGCTATGGGCCCAAGACAAACTTATTTTTCGGGGGGCCCGAGGCAGACCACGAGTTTTTCCTCCGGGCCTACTTGCGCTTTTTCCAAGAAACCTGGACACTTGATGTCCAGTTGTTACCTCATGAAAAGGGAAAACCCAGAGCGGAGTCCGACTATTACCACTCCGAATGCGATGGCAAGCGTAAGAAATCGCCCACAGAAGAGTTACCAACCATTTATTTATGAGGGGTTGGTCTCACTCAAGGGAGACTTGACTAACCCAAGACCGGTTAGGGTTTTGAGGGACACCGGAGCCCATCAATCCTTAATGCTTGAGGGCATTTTGCCATTGTCAAAGAGTACCGCAACTGGTGATAGTGTTCGGTTACAAGGGATCGGTGGCTGTGTTAGTGCCCCACTTCATGTCATCCATTTGGAATCCGATTTGGTGTCAGGACCGGTCACCGTCGGTTTACAAGCCACGCTTCCTGTAGAGGGAGTATCTGTGATTATCGGGAATGATTTGGCCGGGGGGCAAATTTATGGCAACCCGAGGGTGGGTAAAGAGCCCCGCAGGGGAAATAACACCACCCCCGCTCGAGATGGCGACAAAAGTTCCAAGTTATTTGTAGGGGGACTGAACTTCAACACAGAGGAAGAAGTTCTGACCTCTGTCTTCAACAGATATGGGCCGCTGGTGGAAGTGCGGGTGGTAAAAGACAGGGAAATGCAACGGTCAAGAGGGTTCGGCTTTGTCATGTTTGCAAGCACAAGAGACGCCAGAGAGGCAGAGAAGAATTGGAATTGGTAAGGATTTGGAGGGTCGGACCATAACAGTAGGGAAGGCATTTCGTAGACGTCGAGAGGTCTACAGAAGAGGACAACTTGGCGGTAGTTTTGGGGTTGGCAGCAGCCGATATTACTATGGAGGCTCCCAGAGTTACGGCACCTCCCGAAAGAATGAATGTCAGAGCACTGGCCGAGAAGGAGACCGCCAGTCAAGTAACGGCTGGGACAAGGGGTCCCACCGTAACTGTTAGGAGTCTGGAGAAGTTGAAGCACTAGATACGGGGGAGCCGCCGAGCCGGGGCTCCTACACGGACTAACCGTGAACGCCACGTTCTTAAAGGCGTCCAGGTAGTGAACTTTCCTGCACGGACTAACCGTGAACTCCACGTTCTTAAAGGCGTCCATGTAATGAACTTTCCTCCCCGGACTAACCGTGAACTCCACATTCCTTAAGGCGTCCATGTAGGGAATACTCAGCTGGGCCTCCCGAAAAAGTGCTATCGAGAGGTTTAACTTTGGGGCTTTGGTCACCACCTCTTAACCGTCATTCAAGAGAAACTAGAAGTGGTTGACGCTTGGTCCAGAGTGAATTAATCTAGGGGTTTTGGTGACATTTTGTTGCTCTATTTTTAAGTGATAATGGTGCCCGGGGGGAACTGATGATTTGGGGGTGTGAGTTATCTGGGTTGTTTATCCAAGTTGGCCGGCAAAGAAAGTTTTCGCTGGGTTCAAACTTTCTTTCTTGAAGGGGGGGAGTGTTACGAATTCATGTGAATTACTATTCAGGTCTTTGCTTATCAATGTGTAGTCGATTAAAGGTTGTTGTGATTAAAGGGTCAGGAGCCCTTCTGGGAAAAAGGAGACCGGAAACGGAAGGAAAAAGACACGAGGTCCTGGAGAAGCGACAATCTTCTTCTTCCTCCTCGCCGAGCTCCGAGGCGAGGGTATCGATATCGAGCAGCGTCTGACGCTGCGTTGGGAAACCCATCTGGCGAAAGGAATTACCCCTTGACACATCAAGTTGCCGTGGGTTCGTGCACGGAACCCAGCGTCCTACACAGTTCGCCTCACCGTCTACAAGGACGCGTACGGGTCGCACCTTGGGCCTCGCGCGCTGGACAAGCCACGCGTTGCTTTGCCCGCGTTGCTTGGCAAGGAGGTGCGCGCTGCAACCGTTGTTCCCGGTACGGGACGTGCACGTTTGGGAGCACGTCAGCCAGGGGTTCGTTCAACCGCCCGTGTGCGGAGAAGCCGACCATCATCTTGGTCAGGAGGGACCCAGAGACATTGTGAGGGACAGAGACCAAAGGGGTCGTGAGTACCCAAGGGGTCGGGAGTGGGGAAAGGGGACACACATATATAAGATGGCCATCTTAATCATATTGGTGATTGATTGTTGATTGTGGATCGTTGATGGTTGTTGATTGTTGATTCCTTGGGGGAATATATTATTGATTACTCTGGATCCTTGGTGTGGGGTTTCTTATTGACTGGAATTCATATTGATTGCATTACGAAAGCGTATAAATCATATATCTTTCTGGCGGGGTGCCTCCCACGGTCCGGGGGTCACCGAGACCAGGTAGTTACCGGGAGGACCACGTAACAGCAAACAACATTTGCAACATTTGCAAACAGCAACGTAAACAACATTTGCATATTGAGTCACTAAATTTGGAAACATACTACTTTTGAGGTCAAAAGGTCAAAGGTCAACTCAAGGTCAAACTTCCAAAATCATCACTTTTCATCTGAAAAACCGTCAATTTTCATCCGATTGACTTGAAAATTGAACAGCATTTGCACATTGAGTCACTAAATAGGGAAACCAACTATTTTTGAGGTCAAAGGTCAACTCAAGCTCAACCTTCCAAAATCATCATTTTTCATCTGAAAAATGGTCACTTTTCTTCTTATTGACCCAAGGTTTGATCAAGATTGCCAATTTTAATCTTGATGAAATGGGCAATTTGCTGTATCAATGCAATTTGTTTTCTTGGGGGTGGGGGGGGGGGGGGGGGGAGGATTTTGCAAGTATCGTGCTCTGCATGACGTCTTCTTGTTTTCTTGTTTTCTTGATTTCTTGCTTTCTTGTTTGTTTTATTGGTTGTCCGGGCGATATCTCAGCCATCCTTTGAGCTAGGAAGATCAAATTTCGATACAATAGTGAGCAAGTACTTTGTCAAAAACGCTAATTTTTGTTTTTTGATTAATCAATTAATTGATGAGTTATTTAACTATTAGCGATTAATTAAGTACTTATTTAATTAATCAAATTTCCTTTCTCTTCTGACCATTATCTCAGGCATCTTTTGCGTTAGGAAGCTGATATATGGACATGTCAATGACCAAGTGATTTGGCTGTAAAAGCTATTTTTGATTTAATGATTAATCAATTAATCAATTAATCGATCAATTATATTATTTAAATATTCAATGAATGTCCAAAAAAAAAATTTTAAGCTACATATTCGGATTAAATGGTGGTGGATTATGTGTTATATTAGTAAATTGATTAATTATTTTTATTTATGATTATTATTTATTTCTTTTCATTATTAATCATTTATTTATTTTATTTTTATCTGGGCAGTATCTCAGGCACCTTTTGAGCTAGGAAGCTGATATTTGGACATGACAATGACCAAGTGATGTGGCTATCAAGGATATTTTTGATTTATTGATTAATAAATTCATCAATTAATTATTTGATTAATAATTTAATTTATTAATTTTTTTAAGTTACAGATTCGGATGAAATGATGGTGGTTTATGTATTATATTAGCCAACTGATTAATTATTATTATTATTTTTGATTATTATCTATTTATTTTCATTATTAATTAATTATTTATTTTATTTCTCATCTGGGCAATATCTCAGGCACCTTTTGAGCTAGGAAGCTTTTTTTTTTTTTTTTTTTTTTTTTTTGGATACAAGATCGAGGCTCGTGAAAGAGCGAACATTAATCACACAGAAAGACAAACCGACACATAAAACAAATAACATCGGGAGCGGCAGACAAGATGGGGAGAGAGGGGGAAGGACACACACAACATTTGAGAGCAGGGACCGAGAGACATGGAGAGATCTGTGGGAGGGAGAGGGCTTGGGGGGGGAGGCATGGGAAGGGGGGGTGGGAGAGGTATAAAACATATGGACACTGCCAGGACTTCCAGGAAAGAAGTTGGAATTTCAAACAAGGTGGATCTGCGGTGAATTAGTGGGGGTAGAAAAGATCAAGATTTTGGATGGGGAAAGATAAGAGATGGTGGTGAACAGCTGTTTTAAAGACCTGGAGGGAGGAGTGGGATTGAAGGGAGTGAGGGAGTTTGTTCCAGAGGCGGGAGAACAGACGAATGAAAGAGTGAAGGTGAGCAGAGAGCCGAGATTTCGGCAGTTTAACCATCAGAGGGTTGCTGGCAGATCTTGTGCGACCTGTAGGAATATTTGGGGGACAGAGCACAGAGAGAGCTGGGGGGGAGCAAGGCCGGAGAGGAGTCGGTAGAAGACAGAAAGACCACCTACCTGCCTGCGGTGAGTGAGTGAAAGGCCCTCAGAGATAGCTTCATCACGGGAGATTCCAATGATTCTGAAAGCTTTGGTTTCAACAGCGTGAAGCCGAGCTAGGTGTGAGGCAGGAGCACCAGCCCATAGGGGAGAACAGTATTCCATTGAGCTGCGGATGAAAGCCTTGTATATGGTGAGGAGCTCAGGTGTGCCTAGGAAGGACTTCGCACGACGGAGGATGCCCAGTCGGGGCTGGCTTTGGAAGCCAGCTTGGAAATGTGGTTTTCCCAAGAAAGATCATGGCAGATAGTGAGACCCAAAAGCTTGAGCGACAGAACTTCTTGGAGAGGATTGTTGAGAAAGTAGATGGGAGGGTTGTCCAGTCGATCTTTTCGGAGAGACATAGTAAGAGTGTACGGGGTGCCAGTCACTCCCCAGCCGGCCCGCTCTGAAGGTTCAGATCATTAATCAATTGGCTAATAGCATAACTAAACCACTAGTGCTTCATCCGAATATGTATTTTTTGGGAATTTAATTAAATAAATCATTAATAAAAAATTAAAAAAGACACCGGGATTCATTCCGGTCGCCAGGTCGGCCCGGAGGTGGGGGTGCGGGGCCTGTCACGGAACGTCAAAACAAACGGCCTGCCGGGGCCGCCCAAAAGTCGGGCGTGAGGGGCGCGTCCACTAATGGAACGCCTCTCGCTTCCCAGATCGAGGGCCACGTGGTCAGGAGAACCTCGTCCCTTCTGGTTGCCTTGCCGTCCCGCCGTGAGCGCTGGTCAGGACGTACTTCAAACTAAGCTTAAGTGTCAAGTGTTAAGTCCCTCCTTGCCCTCGCAAGGGAAAGGCTAGGGTCAAGCTCTTCCAAATTTCCAAACACTAGAAATTGGACGTCTCAAATTAATTAATTAATTTGTTAATTTGGCTGTAAGGGGTATTTTTGATTTATTGATTAATTAATGAATCGATTAATTATTTAATTATTCGATGAATGACTTAATTAATTTTTTATTAATGATTTATTTAATTAAATTTCCAAAAAATACATCTTCGGATGAAGCACTAGTGGTTTAGTTATGCTATTAGCCAATTGATTAAGAAATTATTTTATGATAATCTTTTATTGATTTTAAATTATGCAACTAATCAATCAATTATTGTACACCTCTCCCTCCCAATGCAGTCTCTATGAGCTGCACTGCGGTATTGCCGGGCGCCAGAGGCGCCTCAGCAATGCCGCGCTGGAGGATATTTAATTATTTGGCATGGGGGTGGTGTACTTTGAATGTATCTTTACTTGTTATTTTTGTTTTTAGCACTCTTCTTACATATTGTCAAATGCATGGGGTGCGCAAACCTTTCCACGCAGCCAATGTCCTTATGTTGTCCAGTTTATTCTCCTTTCCAACTCTCACTGCCCCAACTGAATTAAGTCCTTTGATCTATAATCTACACTGCTCCTAACTGATATTTGCCCCACTGTGGCTTCCCTTGGTATATCTTGGCAGTGGGTGGAGTGTCAAGCTCGCCCACCGTGATGTGTTAAAGTGCCATTCGCAAGGCGTTTCCACCAATTCAGCGAGGAGACTCAATGGAATGATGGGATTACTTAGTGGTTTTTGAATTGAGGTGAATGATAATCATATAAAGCAGGATGTGGGTAGATGGGTAAACTCAGGCTTCCGGGACCCTTGTAGCCTTAACTATTAGATTGACACATGGTCTTACACGTCATCCACAAAGACCCGAAAAGTGGGGAAAGGGGGTGAATGAAAGTAAAACGTTTACATTTGAAGATGTTAACAAAGACTAACTTGTTCACTGGATCTTGTGTCAACTCAACATACTCAACATACTCACACACAATTGTTTATATATCCTTGCTAACTTCATCTGCTTGTACTATATGTCTCCGTCTAATGCCTATTGGTCTGAAAACCTTTAAAACCCTTTCAGTTTTTACAAAGCTTGATCTGTGGAGTAAGGATACATGCAGTTTCCAAATGAGCATGGTGTCCTGTGAGGAGGGAGGTGATGCAGAGAAAGAAGCATTAAGAGTCTACCAAAAACTGAGAGGTGGAAACCAGCTAGCTGAGAGCCTTGACCTCCTGCAGGAATATTCCATTGAGGTCAAGGCCTTTAGGCTTCATCGCCTTCAGGGAAGTGAAAGAGCAAGCAGAAATTCCTTTAATTTTAGCCCCGATTCATTCTTTTCAGTCAGTTTAGTTTTACTTCAATCAGCCAAATAACATCGCCGATGCCCGAGTTCCATTTGGTAAGTTGGCAAAATAGATTCGCGCACATGATTGATATTGTTACAGACGCGGCTTAGATGTTATTTACCGAGCGGTTTGGTATGACCACGTCTGCACAAGTTACCCGATTATACCCGAACGTTGACTAATCGCGCTACGCTAGATCAATGAAGGAAAAGACACACGGCTGGGATTAAAATGACACGACACCAGGGATACGGTTCTCAAGACCTCCGGAGGAGATTATATTAAGGCGGAAGGTTAGATTACAACTACAAGAGGGACATCATAGAAAGACAGGCACTTAGACACACTCTTATATTAACCCCAACAGACGACAGATAAACGGGACAAGGCTGACTCACACGGGGATTGATGGCAAGGAAAGCGGGTATCGATGGCTCAAGGTGCACTCTTGGCTCAAGGACAGGGTACAGTACGGTCCAGTAGATGCAGGGAGGTCACAGCGCTCGGAGGTCACGACTGGTTCTTCTTCAAGCTGGGGGCGCATCTGACCTCACATCCGGTAAGTCGCTGCGTATATCCAGCGGGGAGTGACACGCCCTCGGCTCGTTAGCTCCGCCCCAGATGGAATCGGCTCGTTGCTTCTCATTGGGTGCATGCGGGGGGTTACCGGCTCCGCCCTTGACGAGGGGCTGACAGGGAGCCCCTTCGTGGTAACCCCGTGGAGCGCATGGTCATGGCGGCTAACCGAGCTGGTGGGAGGACGCACACTCCCCCCGCGCGCCGTGGTTGTAGTTGTTGTTGTAGCTGTAGTTGTTGTTGTTGTTGTTGTTTGGGGAAGAAGATGGAAGGAGGTATGGGAAGGTCCTAAACTCACTACTGGTGCCATATAATCACATTCTGGTGCAACGAAGAGTCAGAATTAATGGAAAGGAGTCCTTAACTGACATAGACTAAGAATAACTAGCAAGATGTCCGAAAGTTGTCTACGTGTGATGCGGTGGACCTGGGCACGACATTTAATGGGGGAAAAGGGGGAAGGTCGGTTCTACAGAGTGTTGTTTACAGACAATGGGACTAGGGAATGGGGGATTGGGGATAGTTGGGGAGTATTGGGGAAATAGGGGAATATTTACAAGCGGATATGGAGGCCAAATTCCATATTCGCAACATTGCACCCTTCTCTACCCTCGGGGCGTCCCGACCCGATAAATTTTTACCTACTTTAGTGTGGCACGCAATGTAGTTCCCTCTACTATTAACTCTACCCTGAGTGCGACAGTTTTACAGATATTCACAAATGAGTAAATATGTCCCCCTGCGACGTTGCACCCTTCTCCTCACAGAAACACACCCACAGGATAACCGAATCCGGAAAGAATCCTCAAACTAAACATACAGCCGGTAGGGAGCATTATTTACAAGACTACGCTGATATTTACACTACGATCCAGGACCTGTTTTTGGAGGAACACATGCAGATGTTATGCATAGAGAGAGCACGCATGCCAGCATCGATACACCAACCCACGAGTGCTCTGTGGCCTACGGCCTTTAATAACGTGCAGAGCACCCTTTCCCAGCACGAAAAGCACCACCCCATCACACAGTGAGCACCATCCGGTGCACCAATAAAGTGTTTATGAATCATTGTGTGGTGTCGCAGCCGGCCGATGTTCTGCCGCTGGTCTTGCCTTCGCGTGGTGCACTTGGTGTTCTTGCCTCTTTCAAAAAATAAAGAAAGGCGCCAACCGCGTCCATTTCTATATTGTGGCCTTCAGTGGTGTCAACTAAAAGTGGTTCACCTGTATGGCATAGGTGCCACGTTGACCCATAGGTCCATCCACGGGTGGTGCTTGGCCGCAAAAGAGCTGCGGTCCATTGTGGGTGGCCACAAACATTGCGATCCATATGGTGTATCGATCCAAGCAGCAAGCAGCGAAAGTGCAGGCCCACAACTGCGTAGCCAGCACCTCTCTCTCCTCTCTCTCTACCCCAAAGCCAGATCCTCGGAGGTGGGAGACAAAAGAAGCAGACAAGTGAGTAAGGTGGTAAGGGCGCAAAAGTGCACGCAATGTAAGATGATGCACACTGGGGGCACATGGGAACCAGGTGAGACAGGTACGTTCCTATCGTACGCCCCCCCACCCCACCAGGTAACCTACATGGCCCCTCCCTTACCCCTTACTGTATCCACAAAACACAACACTACCCATAAACATCTATTTTACAAATCAACAAACATCCCTACTGTCTTCCCCGTTCCTCCCATAAACCAAATTCGTCTTCTCTCCCTCCTAACCAATCAAATTTGCTATTTCCAACTTTCCTCAAAATTTGCCATCTCCAACTCAACATCATAATTTGCCATCACCAATTCATCATCAGTCCCTCCTAAGGAGGGAGAGATGGAGTCACCCCAATGTCTCATCCACGTCGTGATGCGTCTCACAAATCCTCACAGCAATTCTCATTTCTGCACACAGAACAAAGAAAACACAGGTGTGGAGTCATCATCATCACCACAGGTAAGTGGCTGCGTATGGTGCGACAGGTTCATCAATCCTAACTATTTCCTAAATGACTTTAACAACTTTACACCACCCGGGGTCTTTCTCCGGCCAAACCATTGGCCCTCTTACACTATGGGTTCTAAAAACCAATTCCCATTGGCCAGACTGTGGTGCTTTTCAATTTGGGGTCTCACTCCCCCGATTCATCTCCCGGTGCCCTCGCACAATTTCTGGGCTGTGGCGTGTACCTCTCCCAGTGGGTCTACCCACCTGCACACCTCCACCACTGCAGTTGCCTCCGAGCTTACCTGCTCCTTACCCTAACCTAACTACCTGGGGAAGGCCCTCTGGCGCTCTCCCCACTCGGTGCCCTCTCTGGCACTGGGCTGCCCGATCCACACCCGGGATCCTCAGGCACCCACTCACAACTACCGGCTCCCAGAGCCCACCTGCGGCCTCACCTGGCCGACATCCTCACAGTGGTGGAGTGCCCAACCAACTACACACACTAACAGGCTACACGCCCAGCCATTTCCACAACACTAATGCACCCATTCACAATACCATTCTGTCACCCGCACCACAGATGCCAATATCCAACCACAATTTACCTGTACCCTCTACCTAACACTTACACTACCCGCCCCGGGTACTCGTGAAAAGGGTCCACTCTTCCCCCATCCACACCTTCGCACCATGCACACCACTCCGTACCACTTACTCCAACTCTCTCCACACACCTGTACTTGCACACCTGTGCTCTCACACCTGGTGCCACCTGCACCCTTCTCTCCCCAAGCGCATTCGCGCTGATCCACAACACTCACTACTCATACACGGCTCCACACACCTGTCCAGTTGCACACCTGTGCAATCACACCTGTTCAATTCTCACACACACGGCATCATCTCAGCTAACTACTCCCTTATGAAACTTGCGCTTCCCAGTCGTCCCTTTAAACTATTGCGCTCCCTCGTCATTATCATCCACACTAATCTACCTGCGTCCCCACTACAGGTATCAGTCACTAACTAAACTTAACGTTACCTAATGTCAATCTCTTCTAGATCCCTACAATATAACCTAACCCACCCGGGCTAGTTTTCACTGCCATACACCCCATAATCTAGTGCTCCTTTGCCCCCACTCTGTGAGGGATGGTGGATTTGTCATCCCACCACATCGGGGGGGTCTCTCACTATTAATTTTGCATATCAAATTTCAACAAATTAAAAATTTGCCAATCATCTGCCAATCACTGTACCATTACCAATCATCACTCTGCCAATCCTTTGCCAATCATCAAATTTTGTTTTTCTCTAATTTTGGGTCCAAAACACTATCCTCATCACCCGTCTACTCACTAATGCTTCTCGGTGCGCCAATTCCCGTCCAAAGCCCGGCTTCGTAAAGCCAAGCCATGAATGCGGGTTGTTCTGTGCCAGCGGCTGGATACGTCCCGCATTCGGTGCAGGGAAGGAGGTTTACCCGGGCCGAGATCCCACGCACCATCTCGGCACGGAGCCATCCAATGTCCCGATCTCGACCTGCCGGACTGCCTCAACAAAAATTGGTCGCCATGACGACCCTTTCTATCGGGCTGCCCGCTCCGCCTAGTGGAGCACGGACGCGGCCGTTCAAAGCGAGGCCCAGCACGCACCGAGGGCCCGATTCGGCTATAAGTCGTTCTAAACTCTACCCCGTCTAACGTCGATGCTTCACCTGGACGCTTACACCCCGCAGCCCGTTCCTTGCTCACACATCCAGCCGTTTCCATGCTCCTCGTACCTTTCCTTACACACCTCGGTACACCCATTCCACTCACAGCCTTGGTCACACACCTGACCACCGAACACTTTGGCACACATTCGTTGGTCGCACACCTCACCAAAACACCTCTTCGCGCCCCCTCCTCAGTCACCTCCTCTGTGACAATCACAGGTGTGCTCTCATTCGCACACCCAACCACGTGCCTCACCACCAACTCCAGCGTGCATTCCCACTCACGCTCTACCATTCCAGGTGTGCATCCTTCCATCCCAGGTGTACATCCTCGCTCACCTGTCACAACCAACTCACTCTCCTTGTCACTCTCAATACTCTCACCTCCATTCTTGACAGCGCACTCACCCTTACTCTTGACAGCACACTCTTTCCTCATGCACCTGTCCGTCACACACCTTTCTCGCGCACACTCTCCCGTTACACCCTCTGTAACACTCACCACAGGTGTGCATTCTTCCGTTACATCCTCCGTAACACTCCTCACTCCGCGCTTCCATGTGCTCCCTCGCACACGCGCTACGACCGACTCACTCTCACCAGCACCCTCACTCCTTGGCACGCACTTTTTCCTCACACACCCCAGAGTCGGACTTTCTCGCACACCTCCTTTTTCGCACACCAGACCTGTCGCACACTTCACCAACGGCCTCTCACGAACACCCGGGTCCATCTCGACCCCCAAGCTCATTAAATCCCCTGGCGCATCATACGCACGACCATATTGGTCACCACTTACACCAGGTCCTGTTCCTCTTCGCTTCTCCTCCATCACCTGCGAATCCCTCATCCGGTTAATGAGCACATCATCACGATCCAGACACAGACTTTGGACCAATTCTTTTATCTCCTCTTTTATCTCTTTCTTATCCTCTCTCCGTCGCTTCTTAATTTCGCTCACCCCTTCTTCCACTTCTAATTTCTGCTTCACCTCTTTTATTCCCCGGTACGTCTCCTCAAGCTCATCCTCTAAGGCTACCTTGACCGTTTCCAGGTGCGTCCTCACCTGCCGGTCCTTCGTCTCCATTACCTCTACCACCTCGTCCAGCCTCGTTGTCAGTCCCTCACGTACCATCTGACATTCCCTCTTCGTCGCTACCAAGTCATCTTTTAGTTCTTTCTGTGTCGCTTTTAAACCTCCTAATACCGCAGTGTTCCTTTGAACCTGCTCCACTAACTCCGTCTGTCCCACCGTCAGCTGCTCCACCTCCTGCGTCAGGTCCTCTATGCCCCCTTGTAACTTTACAGTCCCCTTTCTCACCTCCTTCTCCATGTGCTCCTTACAGTGCCTCACCTCCTCGCGCACTCCTCCGACCTCCTCACTCACACCTCTTCTGATCTCCTCTCCCATCACTTGCATCTCCTGCCCAGATGCCACCCTCATCTGCTCCATTTCCTCCCTGTGAGCATCCAGTTTGGTTTCTACCCCCATTCTGACCCCCTCTATCTGCTGCCCCATTTGGTTAACTTCCCTTTCCGCTTGGTCCCTCATGTCCCTCAATTTGCCTTCCATGGTGTTTTCTAACCCCTCTAACCCTTTTTGCATCCCTTCCATTTGATTCTCTTGAGCGGCCATTCTGTTTTCTACCCCCGTTAACCCCTCCTGTATTTCCCCTAATCTATCGTCTAATTTCCCAAATTTCATGTCTAATCCCTTAAAATTATTATCTAACCCCCTAAAATTATTGTCTAATCCCTCACCAGTACCCCTCGCTTCGTCCCTCATTACCCCCATTTGGTTTCCCATTACCCCCAATTGCTCACTCCGAGCCCTCACTTCGTCCCTCATTACCCCCATTTGGCCCTCCAATCGCTCACCCTGAGCATCCATCCGGTTCCCCATTACCCCCATTTGGCCCTCCAATCGCTCACCCTGAGCATCCATCCGGTTCCCCATTACCCCCATTTGGCCCTCCAATCGCTCACCCTGAGCATCCATCCGGTTCCCCATTACCCCCATTTGGCCCTCCAATCGCTCACCCATTTGTTCCATAAGGGCCCTCATTTGCAACATAAAAAGGTTCGGATCCACCAGGGGCGCTGCCACGGTCGCGGGCATGGACGCCGTGGCCACCTCGTGCGTGACAACGCTATTTTGCGACCCTGCCGCCCTCACTGCTTCGCTCTCCTCGCGTCCCTCAATTTGGTCCTGGACCGACCCTGCCTCACTCTCCCCTACCGGACCCCAGCTGTCTTGGTCTGCCATAGCGCGACTTTCAAAATTCGGGTTTTTATTTCCGTATAACAAAATCAAATTTCGCCGTTATAATTTCGCGCGGGAAACGCGCTCCAAATTGATTCTACTACAAATTTGGGCCTAATAAATTTAGTCCCGGGTTCGAATTCCACTCCTCGACACCAATTGTTACAGACGCGGCTTAGATGTTATTTACCGAGCGGTTTGGTATGACCACGTCTGCACAAGTTACCCGATTATACCCGAACGTTGACTAATCGCGCTACGCTAGATCAATGAAGGAAAAGACACACGGCTGGGATTAAAATGACACGACACCAGGGATACGGTTCTCAAGACCTCCGGAGGAGATTATATTAAGGCGGAAGGTTAGATTACAACTACAAGAGGGACATCATAGAAAGACAGGCACTTAGACACACTCTTATATTAACCCCAACAGACGACAGATAAACGGGACAAGGCTGACTCACACGGGGATTGATGGCAAGGAAAGCGGGTATCGATGGCTCAAGGTGCACTCTTGGCTCAAGGACAGGGTACAGTACGGTCCAGTAGATGCAGGGAGGTCACAGCGCTCGGAGGTCACGACTGGTTCTTCTTCAAGCTGGGGGCGCATCTGACCTCACATCCGGTAAGTCGCTGCGTATATCCGGCGGGGAGTGACACGCCCTCGGCTCGTTAGCTCCGCCCCAGATGGAATCGGCTCGTTGCTTCTCATTGGGTGCATGCGGGGGGTTACCGGCTCCGCCCTTGAGGGGCTGACAGGGAGCCCCTTCGTGGTAACCCCGTGGAGCGCATGGTCATGGCGGCTAACCGAGCTGGTGGGAGGACGCACACTCCCCCCGCGCGCCGTGGTTGTAGTTGTTGTTGTAGCTGTAGTTGTTGTTGTTGTTGTTGTTTGGGGAAGAAGATGGAAGGAGGTATGGGAAGGTCCTAAACTCACTACTGGTGCCATATAATCACATTCTGGTGCAACGAAGAGTCAGAATTAATGGAAAGGAGTCCTTAACTGACATAGACTAAGAATAACTAGCAAGATGTCCGAAAGTTGTCTACGTGTGATGCGGTGGACCTGGGCACGACATTTAATGGGGGAAAAGGGGGAAGGTCGGTTCTACAGAGTGTTGTTTACAGACAATGGGACTAGGGAATGGGGGATTGGGGATAGTTGGGGAGTATTGGGGAAATAGGGGAATATTTACAAGCGGATATGGAGGCCAAATTCCATATTCGCAACAATATGTTGGTATGCATTGCAATGTCTGAATTGCCAGATCGTTTGCTATTCCTGCACAGCCAGGGCCACGAGCGGATATTTGGAACGGGTATTGATCAGACAAGTTTTCACGTTGTGGCAAATGTACTTTTCTGGTCTAGACATTTCATTTATAAATGCAGCAAATGCGAAACATGGAAAGTGGAGTTATTAGCATGAAGGAATTTAAACTTTCAGCCATTAGCATCACAAATTAAATAGCATTAATATAAAAAATAAACTTTCATGAACAATCGTGACATAAACAAATATTTAAATCTGTACTGACATTACATCCAGACATGGAGCAGTTCCGTATGGTTGGAAATTCCATATCGTAATTTTATTCACTGGATTTCAAACAGCATTATTCCAATTATAAATTGATACGACAACAAAACACTGTGTTAAATGACGATTGTATTGAGATATTATCAAAGCAACTCATTATTGTCATGTGTTCACTTCCGGATTTGGGGGAAGGTTCGTATCGAGGTAATTTCAAAATCATAATTTTATTGAGGAATTTATGAAAGCTACCTACCTTACAACTTCCGCTGAGACCCCAAAATGTTCCACAGGAGATTTGGTTGGACTAGCCCCAACATTGAGGGAGTAATTTGGGGATGGACACTTGTGTTTTATAATGTATATATATATATATACAGTCACGTGAAAAAGTAAGTACACTCCATGTAAAGTTTTGACTTTTTCAACATATTTTAACATACAGCTATTTGATCTTCATTTCAACAATATTGATAGATAAAGGTGATATAATATAACAAATATCATGAAACATTTACATTTTGTTGTCCATTGTATAATTTAAATACACATAAATGCAAATTTCGCATGTAGAAAAAGTAAGTACGTATATATATATATATATATATATACGAGGTGTGTTCAAAAAGTATGCAACCTTAATTTGTCGTGCGTAAACAAATGAAGCTAGGGAGGCGTTGATTGGTGCACGTATGTAGGCGATCCTAATGTGCACGCATGAATTTTTTCCCACCTGCAGAAGCTGTCACTCGACGGCAGACCGCCGATGAGTGAGGAAGTGTAAGTGA
Organism: Myxine glutinosa; assembly: GCF_964187855.1. NCBI lineage: Eukaryota > Metazoa > Chordata > Myxini > Myxiniformes > Myxinidae > Myxine > Myxine glutinosa. Next base: position 8,822,315 of record NC_136269.1, read on the forward strand.
GCGCCGTTGGATTTTCGTTTTTGACAAAATGACGGAAAAACTTGAACAACGCTACTGCATCAAATTTTGTATAAAGCTTGGCGATTCCCAAGTGGAAACGATCCGCAAGATTCAACAGGCCTTTGGGGACGAAGCAATGAGCACCACACAGATAAAGGAGTGGTACAACCACTTCAAAGATGGCCGCACATCAGTGGAGAGTGAAGCACGTTCTGGTCGGTCCTCAACATCCCGAAATGAGATCGTCATTGACCAATTGAGGACCCTGGTGATGCAGGATCGTCGAATCACGATCAGAGAACTTGCAGACGAGGTGGGTGTCAGCATTGGATCCGTTCATTCCATTATGAAGGAGGATTTGGGCTTCAGGAGAATCTCAGCGAAGTTCATACCAAAGCTGCTAACGATTGAGCAGAAGCAACTCTGTTTGGAGATCGCACAGGACATGCTGGAGACTGTGAACAGCGATCCCAGCTTCCTCAACACAGTGATCACTGGCGATGAGTCCTGGATTTATGGGTACGACCCAGAAACCAAGTTGCAGTCATCACAATGGAAGCATCCAACATCCACGAGGCCAAAAAAAGCAATGCAGGTCCGCAGCAATGTCAAAGTCATGCTGACCCTCTTCTTCAACTCCAGTGGCGTGGTTCATCACGAGTACGCACCACACGGCACAACCATCACCAAGGAGTATTAACAAGAGGTTCTGCGTCGCCTTCGTGACGCTGTGCGACGCAAACGGCCGGACCTGTGGGCAGCGGGCAAATGGCAGCTCCATCACGATAACGCACCCGCCCGTTCTTCACATTTGATACAGAGTTTCTTGGCCAAACACAACACACCTGTGCTTCGTCAGGCTCCCTACTCTCCCGACATGGCTCGGTGTGACTTCTGGCTTTTCTCCAAGCTGAAAATGCCCCTGAAAGGGACCAGATTTCAGTCCAGAGAAGACATCATGCAGAATGCGACGGACCAGCTGCGCGCCATCCAAAAAGAGGCGTTCCAGCGCTGCTTCCGACAGTGGCAGAACCGTTGGGAGAAGTGTGTGGCAGCCCAAGGGGACTACTTTGAAGGAGATTAGTATAAGTTTGTTGTATCTGGATACGAGTATTTTTTATGAACAAAGTTCGGATACTTTTTGAACACACCTCGTATATATATATATATATATATATATATATATATATATATATATATAGTTACGGTCCGCGGTTAAGGATGTTGGTTTGCCGAGCGGAGGCACCGCGGCCGAACAGTTTTCCCCGACTAAACCCGATTCCCAAACGTTGGCCGGATCGCGCCACAGCTATTCAATATGGAAAACTCTAAAGCGACCGAATGTAAAGAGGAAGAAGAAGACGTACAGAAGAGTAACGGGATTTATTATTTACACACACAAGCAAAAGGAGCAGTCACGGTTATGTACAGGGAACATTGAAAAAGCAGGTGACAGAGTGAAAATTACTAGTTTAACTATACAAGCTTAACTTATTCCCTGGACAGAACAAACAGAACAAACTCACGTACACGAATGGGGAATTGCAGAGTGGATTGGCTGGAAGGAGGTGTGTGGCTGAAGGGGGGAGGACGGCACGGAGCTGGCTGGAGCTTGATCCCGCACGGGACGTCGGGCTGGACCTCGACGGCCGCTGATGCCACTGATCCTGTCGTGTGTGCGGGATCACGGGTCGGAGCTGCTTGGTGGAGCCGACGCGCTGGTGGGGGGTCTGGCGTGACGGGTTCTCTCTTCTCTCTTTCTTGGTCCAACCACTCTTTCTCTCTCTCTTGGTCCAACTCTTCCTCTTGGTTCAATCACTCCTCACCACCGACAACACAACGCAACCACTGACCACTCAACGCAACCACTGACCACCACTGATGACCAACCCAGCTCTTTCCCAAAACCACACAACTCAGCTCTGCTCTTGCCGTGGACCTCTCTTGTCGTGGACCTCTCTTGTCATGGACCTCTTCGCAACTTCTTGCGCGCGCGCCTTTATAGCGCCTCCGGCGATTAAGCCGCCGGCTTTTAGGACACGCCCATCGGTGTGCTCACCTCGGCCCTGGTTGGTTGCGCGACCCTCTGGCTCCGCCCTTGATGACGACGCCTTTCTTCCCCAACCCGAGCACATGTTCAATGGCGGCTTTGGGGCGAAAACAACCCACAGCTGTAACAAACTGGCCAACTGCTCAGTGCAGTTGGCAATGGAGACTTGGAGGGGATGTAATTGGCAGATTGAGGCTTGGCCATGACGAAAGGGGAAATGGAGGTTTGTGGGAGTGGGAATGGGGAATGAAAGGAATCTATCTATTTCACTTGGTGCAATTGAGTGTCATCTTAATGGAAGACAAGGCCTTACCCTAAAACACATAATAAGGATATAAACTACTGAACAGGGATATTATAGGGTCCTTCAATGTATGCTTTATGGAATTATCTACCGGGACGCCCTTTTGACCTTAATACACACTGGAGCAAGGAGGGCTCAGAATAAAGCAATAATAATAATACACACAATAAAAAAACACAATCCTCATTTCCGCAACGCTGCACCCTCCTCCTCTTAGGCACGACCCGGGCCTATAACTTTAATTTAATGTGACACGTAGGTGTAGTTCCCTCTACATTTAACCTGACCCTGAGTGCGACAGTTTTAAAACATAAATAAATATGTCCCGCTGCTCCATTGCATCCTACCTATCAGACTCACGCCCACAGCTAACCGAATTGCGGAATGGTCTTCAAACTATACACTGACGGTGGGGAGCATTATTTACACTGACGTTACTTTATTTACGAAACGTAACCCAGGACCTGTGATTGTTCTTTCTGGGGGGGAGACAGTCTGCTCTGCATCAATGCACCATGAAAGCACCCAAAAACGCACCAATACACCCTCAGGCACCAATCGGTGCAGTCACCACTGTTCATCAATAAAAATAAAAACAACAACCCCTAACCCTGCAGGTGGTCTCTTGCTCTTCGGCTCGCTCTGCTGGCTATTATTATTTTCCTGGTGTTGTCATCTTCCCTTGCTGGCGGCCTATTTGCAATAAAAGAATGCACCTAATGTGTCCACGTCTATTTATTTTATTTATGGCCCACAGGGCCGACTAGTGTGGTTCACATGTGGGGCATCGGTGCCCTGTGATCAAGGTCCGCCAGCAAGATTTCGGGCCTTCAGGGCCGGTTCCAGCAGAGGGGCCATGCCCCAACCCATGGGGTCCATAAGTGGTGCTCGGCCACAGACATGTGGTCCATAATGTGGTGCATCGATGCAGACAGCTGGTTCTGGGAGTTCCGGGCGCACAATGGCGGACTCACGCACGCTCCCCTCGGCGCCCAATGGCGCACAGGTCCTCATGTGGGAGACAAAAGGGGGAAGACAGATGAGTGAGGGGTAAGTTCACAAGGGTACACATCAACAAAGGCAATGCAAGGCGAAGTGCATACGGAGAGCGAAGTGAGAAAGCTCGTCCCTACCGTACGTCACCCCCCCTGTCACCTACACTACCCTTGCCCTTACCCCATATGTACAAAATCTACACATTTACAAATTCGTCACTATTGTCGCGTCTTCCCATATTTCCCCTATACCAAATTCGTTCCCACAATCCCTCTAACCAAAATTTGCCACCACCTAATTCGTCATCAATCCTCATAAGGAGGAAGGCATGGAACATCAAGCACAATGTCACACCCACGTCATGATGCGTCTCACAATCCAAACATTTGCATCATAAAAAATAACAAAACATGGCATGGTGTGGAGGTACGTCATCCCAGGTGAGTGGATGTAGATGGTGCGAGGAGATTTTCATCCTAACTACTTTCTAAATGACATTAACACACTTTACACTACCCGGGGTCTTTCCCTGCCAATCCATTGGCCAACTTACACTATGGGTTCTAAAAACCAATTCCCATTGACCAAACTGTGGTGCTTCTCAATTTGGGGTCTCACTCCCCCGATTCATCTCCCGGTGCCCTTGCACAATTTCTGGGCTGAGACGTGTAGCTCTCCCAGCAGGTCTACCCACCTGCACACCTCCACCACTGCAGTTGCCACCCGAGCTTACCTAGCTCCTCACCTAACGTATCTAACTGGGGAAGGCCCCTCCTCGCTCTGTCACCCCTCGGTGCCCTCTGGCACTGGGCTACCCGGGTCCGTCCTCCGGATCCTCGGGCCCCATCCACAACAACTCTACCGGCTCCCAGTGCCCACCTGCGGCCTCACCTGGCCGACATCCTCACAGTGGTGGAGTGCCCAAACCAACTACACACACTAACAGGCTACACGCCCAGCCATTTCCACAACACTAATGCACCCATCCAAATACGATTCTTTCACCCGCACCACAGATGCCAATATCCAACCACAATTTACCTATACCCTCTACCTAACACTTACACTACCCGCCCCGGGTATTCGTGATGGGGGTCCATCCTTCCCCCATTCACACCTTCGCACCATCCACTCCACTCCATAGTTTCCACCATACTCACTCCACGACCATCCATTCCAATACTCCATGTAAATCCATACCATTTATTCCATACACCTGTTGGTGCACACCTGTGCACTCACACCTGGTGCCACCTGCACCCTCCTTCCTTCCTGGACCATTTGGTCAACACCACACGCAATCACCACTACTCCCTCATACACTGCTCCATACACCTGTTCAGTTGCACACCTGTGCAATCACACCTGTTCACCATACACACGTTTCACAATACACTTCTAAATACACCTCCAACACTCACACGGCATCATCTAAACTACCTGTTGCCCTGCTAACTTAGTGCTCCCCGTCTTCCCTTTAAACTAAGCACATACCACGTCATTATCATCCACACTAATCTACCTGCGTCCCCACTACAGGTATCAGTCACTACCTAATCTTAACGTTACCTAAGGTCATCTTCTAGGTCCCTACACATTATATCCTAACCCTCCCGGGCTAGTTTTCACTGCCATAAACCCCATAAGACTAGTGCTCCTTTGCCCCCGCTGTGAGGGATGGTGGATTGGCCATCCCACCACATCGGGCATCTCCCACTACCAATTTTGCACACCAAATTTCAACCAATCAAAAATTTGCCAATCATCTGCCAATCACTCTACCATTACCAATCATCAATCTGCCAATCCTTTGCCAATCATCATATTTTGTTTTTCTAATTTCGGGTCAAAAACACTATCATCATCATCACAGTCCGCTTTATCTGAGCCTCGGTGCGTCATGACATCATTAACCTCGGCTTCGCAAAGCCGAGCAATGAATTCAGGTGGTTTGGTCGCCTGTAGTTGGATCCGTCCGGCATTCGGTTCAAGGGAGGTGGTTTGGTCGGGCCGAGATTACACGCACCATCTCGGCGCGGCACCTTGCGGTCCCGGGCCCGATGACCGAGGCTCGCTCGTTCGGAACCCTGTCCCCGCGAGGGGGCACCGTTCCGCTTCCTCCCCTTCGCCCTTGAACCGGACCGGTCGCCTCGCCCGACAAGGCCCGGACTCGACCGTGCGGGGCGGGGCCAAGCCCGAATCGGCAACGACGCTTCGAAGAGAAGCGACGCAGCATCGATCCGCGCCTGGCCTGGCATCCAACAAAGCACACCACGCCCCGAGTGCTCGCATCGGCTATCCGTCGCCCTAACCGCTAACCCGGTTACCGTCGATGCTTCACCTGCATGCTCACACGCATACGCTACCCCTTTCACCCTCACAAAACCCGGCGTTCCAACGCCATCCGTCCATTCCACCAACGCACTCCCTGTTACACACCACACCTCTCGCGCACACTCTTTTAACACACCTCGTGCACCGTCTTGCGCACTCTCCCTTGGTACGTACTCTGTACCACTCACCATGGGCGTGCACTCTGGCATCCACCCACTACCGCGCTCCGATGTGCTCCCTCGCACTCGCGCTACTACCAACTCAGATGTGCTTTCTCGCACACCCTCGCCGTTCATCCCATACGTGCATCCTCGCACCCGCTCCACCACCAACTCACTCCTCGTGTCACACTCCGTACACCCCGACGTGCATTCTCGCTCGCACTCGGTATCACACTCGCGCTTCGTAACACGCTCACCCCTTGACGCACACTTTTTCCTCACACGCGTGCCATTTTTACTCACACGGGACCCTTTACCAACGCCCGGGTGCCATATCGATCCCAATCGCGCGACTATTCTCTTCGCGCCAAACCCCCTTCTACAAAATCTACCCGCACAATATACAGCACGACTCACCTGGGGGATCCTTTTCTCCACGCGCACCTGCAAACTCTTTATTTGGGGTAGTGAGCACATCATCATGATTTGAGCAGGGACTTTGTACATATTCCATCTTTTCCTCCCGCCGCGAGTGGTTTTCTAAGTCCCCGGTCTCTTCAATTTCAATGCCCACTTCCACTTTTTCTTTACTCACCTCGACGACCATTGGCTTTAATAAAATTCCCTCTACCTCATCGGTCGCCGGCTTTTCCAAACCCCGTGTCACGATTTCTACCCCCGTCATTGTACCCGCGCTTTTCTCCGCTTCGTTCAACCAGCGCTTCTCGACCCGCGTTACCTCGTCGTGCACCCCTGGGACCCTTTCGCCCAACCTGCGGTCTCTGTCCCTCTCCGCTTCCCTTCCCTTATATGCGACTCTGTCCCTTGCCAGTCCCTCATTATCGGCCCTCATTTCGTTCGTTATTACTTCAATTTGGTTTCCCAATCGCTCACCCCTAGCATCCATCCGGTTCCCCATTTGTCCCATTTTGGCTTCTAGCCTGTCTATACTGTCGTTCTTTTTCTGTACTTCTGCCATGAAATGGGCCATGAAGGCTCGCATGTACCCTGGCATCTCTGGCTCGGCTGCCGCGACCATGGGCGCGGCTAAATTTGGTGCCGCATTAACCATGTGCGCGAGGACGCCATTTTGTGCGCCTGATACCTCCTCAACCACATTGCCAATGTTCTCCTCCTCTCTTTCCTCCACATACATTTCCCCGAGGTCCTGGGTCGATTCTACCCCGTCTATCTCTCCCACCGACATCCTGTCGCCTTGACCAGCCATGGCGCGATTTCAAAATTCGGGTTTTGTAAAACAAAAGCAATTTCGGTAGTTTGTAATTTTGAGCGCGTTAAGTGCTTCAGGTCCGAATCCGACACTTCTGCCACCAATTGTTACGGTCCGCAGTTAAGGATGTTGGTTTGCCGAGCGGAGGCACCGCGGACGAACAGTTTTCCCCGACTAAACCCGATTCCCAAACGTTGGCCGGATAGCGCCACAGCTATTCAATATGGAAAACGCTAAAGTGACCGAATGTAAAGAGGAAGAAGAAGACGTACAGAAGAGTAACGGGATTTATTATTTACACACACAAGCAAAAGGAGCAGTCAAGGTTATGTACAGGGAACATTGAAAAAGCAGGTGACACAGTGAAAATTACTAGCTTAACTATACAAGCTTAACTTATTCCCTGGACAGAACAAACAGAACAAACTCACGTACACGAATGGGGAATTACAGAGTGGATTGGCTGGAAGGAGGTGTGTGGCTGGAGGGGGGAGGACGGCACGGAGCTGGCTGGAGCTTGATCCCGCACGGGACGTCGGGCTGGACCTCGACGGCCGCTGATGCCACCGATCCTGTTGTGTGCGCGGGATCACGGGTCGGAGCTGCTTGGTGGAGCCGACGCGCTGGTGGGGGGTCTGGCGTGACGGGTTCTCTCTTCTCTCTTTCTTGGTCCAACCACTCTTTCTCTCTCTCTCTTGGTCCAACTCTTCCTCTTGGTTCAATCACTCCTCACCACCGACAACTCAACGCAACCACTGACGACCAACCCAGCTCTTTCCCAAAACCACACAACTCAGCTCTGCTCTTGTCGTGGACCTCTCTTGTCATGGACCTCTCTTGTCATGGACCTCTTCGCAACTTCTTGCGCGCGCGCCTTTATAGCGCCTCCGGCGATTAAGCCGCCGGCTTTTAGGACACGCCCATCGGTGTGCTCACCTCGGCCCTGGTTGGTCGCGCGACCCTCTGGCTCCGCCCTTGATGACGACGGGCGGGCACGCCTTTCTTCCCCAACCCGAGCACATGTTCAATGGCGGCTTTGGGGCGAAAACAACCCACAGCTGTAACAAACTGGCCAACTGCTCAGTGCAGTTGGCAATGGAGACTTGGAGGGGATGTAATTGGCAAATTGAGGCTTGGCCATGACGAAAGGGGAAATGGAGGTTTGTGGGAGTGGGAATGGGGAATGAAAGGAATCTATCTATTTCACTTGGTGCAATGGAGTGTCATCTTAATGGAAGACAAGGCCTTACCCTAAAACACATATTAAGGATATAAACTACTGAACAGGGATATTATAGGGTCCTTCAATGTATGCTTTATGGAATTAACTACCGGGACGCCCTTTTGACCTTTATACACACTGGAGCAAGGAGGGCTCAGAATAAAGCAATAATAATAATACACACAATAAAAAAACACAATCCTCATTTCCCCAACAATATATATATATATATATATATATATATATATATATATATATATATATATATATATATATATATATATATATATATACATACATATATATATATACATATATATATACATATATATATATATATATATATTGTTGCGGCTCTCCAACGTCGGCCTCCCCCTTATCAAGGGGGGATTAATCCACTTGTCTTTTTACTAGCCGACGCGATCCGGGGCTATCACGTTCCTTCTGGTCGGTGTTAAATAGGGTTGTAAGCCGAATTAGTCTTATTACCGAAGTACGAACACCGGTCGTGAAGCAAGGAAATAACCCCACCCGAACCACAGCATTAGTGGACACGCCGAGCGATTCACGTGCCGCGATTCGGGCCGTTAACGGGAACTAACCCGATTGGAGCGGTTCTTAATCGTGCCACGCTTATCCAATGGAGAATTCACCAAGACGGTCGAATTAAGAGGAAAACAGGAAGAACAGGAAAATTTATTTACAATTGTATGGGAAGGAAGAGAAGTACACACTTTGTACAGAATAAGAAGAGGAAAAAGAAGAGCAATGTACAGGGAAGAGGAAGAAGCAGATACACAGCGCAGCCTTATACAGTCTTATTTATCCTTGGACACAGGCCCGCTCGCACTCAGACTCACTCTCAGACTCACTCACATGGGATTTGTAGATGGTCGGGTTGAGGGTCCACCGATGGCGTCCACAGCTCGCTCTGGTCCCCGACTCGTACCACGAAGCAGATGGTGATCGTAGATGGCAGGCAAGATCGCCCCGTGTCGGTGGCGTGCTTCGGACAATTATACTGGAGGGGATCGGTAAGCTGGCGATTATACTGCGTACGTAATAGTTGTACCGGCGCATTTATACACGCTCCCGGTATCGCTCGGTTCAATGCATCACTTCCACAATGATGTCACCAAAGCGCCTTTCCATGAAAGTCCTCACAAAAGTCCTTTGACACTCCTCTCCTCATAACTCAGCTCACGAACTTGACAAGTGCCTCTCCCTTCTCATCACTCATTCAACAGAGGACCCAGCTCATAACTGAGGTGGGGGCCTTGCGCGAAGGGTTTTATTGCCACGCCCAGCGAACCCTCTGGAATGTCCAGCCACACCCTGTCAGGCGATGTCGCCTCAGCCCTGGTTGGTTGATGGGGTCTTACCGGCTCCACCCTTGATGTCCGCTTGATGTGGCACACCCTCACCATGCGCTCCGCCCCTTGTCCAGGCCTTACCTCGTGGCATTAGGCTGGTTTGAGCGAGCCACTGGCAGCTAACGCTGCCGGCCCAACGTGTAACAAACTGTGAGGGGCAATGGGGTGCAGACTGGATAATGCTCAATGGAGTCGATTGGAGGGACGCTGCAAAATGAACGGGGCCTACTCTTATTTGTTTTACACAACGCCGATGCAACTATTGGAAATGGCCTTATCTCACATATACTAAGAAATAACTAACATTCTAAGGTGACCTTCGTGTTGCATGTGGCCTAACTATGGGGTGCAACCTTTAACCTTTAATGATGTTACCTGTGTGGGTTCTCAAAACCGCAACACTGCACCCCTCCTTTCGCCAGGCTCGTCCCCGAGCCGAACCACATACCAGTGAGGACGGCCGGCTTCAAGCATGGGTCAGGACTACCTTTTAAATTAGTGTGACACTTAGGTGTGGTTACCCTCTACATTTAACCTAACACCCTGAGTGCGACAGTTTTAAACACTAGATCTGTCCCACCTGCTGTGTTGTGTACTATCTAACTGACTCACGCCCACAATTAACCGAATTACGGAATTATTCTCAAACTATACATAAAGCCGGTGGGGGGAATATTATTTACAAGACTACTAATTATATTTACAAAACTACAACCCAGGACCTGTCTTTTATGGGAACAAGAAAAAGAAATTTTGAGAAGAGGAAACACCGATTGCAATGCACTGCACCAATACACCATACAACCATATGCACACACATAAAAAAAAATGCACAAAAGCACCATCACCAAAACTGCACAATCATCACATTTCATAAACCAATGATGCCTTGTGCTTGGCTGGCTGCTGGGCTGCGATGTCTTCTTGCTTCGTGTTCTTCGGTGTGCCATCATTAAACCCTGAGATCTTCTTGTCCTGACACACAAAAGATTAATAAAAAGGCACAAACCGTGTCCGCTTTTTATTTATGGCCAGCAGGGCCAGCTTAGGTGGTCTGACTGCATGGCATTGGGGCCACTTAGAAAACAGTGGTCTGCAGGGCAAGGTAATGTTTGCCGCGATTGTCTGCCCAGCAAAGGTGCCAGGCCACAGAACATGTGGTCCATATGGTGTACCAGTGCAGGCGGCAGGCAGCAGGGTGCAGCACAAAGGTGCAGCCACACCGCTCAGGACACCTGCACACTCCCCTCAACAAAAGGTAATGGGTCCATGGGTGGGGAGGAAAGACAAAGCAGAGGTTAGCGGGGGCAAGGGCGCAAGGGTACACGTCAAAACAAGGTAATGCGATATGAGGGGCGCGGGAGAGCGAGCAGAGAAAGCTCGTCCCTACTCGTACGTCACCCCCCATGTCAATCTTCACTACCCTTGCCCTTCCCAGTATTTACACAATTTACAAATTCCGTCGCTACATCTTGTCTTTTCCAACCCCTCTAGTTCCAAATTCGTCATCTCTTCCCTCCCAAAAAGGAAGAGATGGAATTGCACTCAATGTCTCACCCACGTCATGATGCGTCTTTCATTCCAAACATTTGCAAAAACCTGGTGTGGAGTCCTGTCACCTTAGTGAGTGGATGCGTATGGTGCGAAGAGATTTTATCCTAACTATCCTTCTAATTGACATTAACTCATTTAAACTACCCGGGGTCTTGCCCCTGCCAATCCAATTGGCCACTTTACACTATGTGGTTCGAAAAACCAATTCCCATTGACCATACTGTGGTGCCTCCCAAATTTGGGTTCTCACTCCCAAAATTTTTCACTCTGTGCCTTTGCACAATTTCGGGGCTGGGTCGTGTGGCTCTACCAGCAGGTCTACCTACCTGCGCACCTCCGCCACCAACGTCGCCACCCGAGCTTGCCTAGCTCCTCAACTACCCTAACCTGGGGAAGGCCCTCCTGGCTCTCTCACCCCACTAATGCCCTCCCTGGCATTGGGCTACCCGGGTACTCTCCTCGGATCCTCGGGCCCTGCTGAACTCTACTTGAACGCTAACTGGCTCCCAGAGCCTACCTGGGGCCTCACCTGGCCGACAGACTACCAGTGGCGGAGTGCTCATTTAACCATACTCACTATCAGGCTCACATGCCCAGCCATTCCACTTACTCATGCATACCTCAAAGCAACGACTTGCTACTACTCGCACCACATATGTCAATATCCAAACAATTTAGCTACTCCCTCTACCTAACTTTAAACTAAACCTCCCCGGGTATTCGTGAAGGGGTCCATCTTCCCCCATCCACTCCTTCGCAACATGCGCTCCACACCACTCAGTATTTTTCACTTGCACCCCATGCAAGCCAATCACTCAATACACTTACACTTGTCCACAATACTCTACTCATACAATTTCACACACACACACACTTTCAAACACACACACACACACACACACACACACACACACACACACACACACACACACACACACACACACACACACACCATTCTCGACCATTGCCTCATTTGCTCACTCACAATTCCTCATTTGCGCCTAAAGTGCATCCTCAAGCTCATACACAATTTCTCCACTCTACTACACACACACAGCATCATCTGACTAACTATTTCCCTCTAATACTTGTGCTTTCCCCATCTTCCCTTTACACTAAGCACACCCACGTCATTAACATCCATCTAATCTGACTACGTCCCCACTACATGTATCAATGTCTCTACTTAAATCTCAGTCTCCTATGGTCACTTCTAAATCCCTAACAATTGTCCTAGCCCGCCCTGGCTAGTTTACACTGCCACACCCCATAAATCTACTGCTCCTTTGCCCAAAGTGAATGGTAAACTACCATTCGCCATCACTACTGCCATTTCTAATCGGCGACTACTCACGAGCCTCGTCGGGAATGAGCCATGTCACAGCTCGGCTTCGAAAAGCCGAGCAATGTATGCGGATGGTCAGTCTCCTGTTGGTTGGGTCCGTCGGCATTTTCGATTCTGGGGAGGAGGCATACTCGGGCCGAGGTTCCAGGCACCATCACTGCGCGGAGCCTTTCGATCTCTGCCACGATGACCCAACCTCCCCCGGTCGGAGCACCGCGCCCGCCAGGGGGCGAAGGTCCGACCTGGCCTTCCTCCCCCCAAACCGTGCCGATTGCCTTTATGACGCGGCACCGACCATACAGGGCAGAGCCCGGCCCGAATCGTGCACGGCGCTCCTTGCAAGAGCGCCGCGGCAACGATCCCCGCTGGCTCCCGCTGCACACAAAGAACACCATGTCCCGAGAGCTCGCGTCGGCTATCCGTCGACCTAAACGCTGCCCCGGTCTGCGTCGATGCTCGAGTCGCATTCTCACACCCACACGCGGTCCGTTCTACACTCACAAAACGCGGCGCTCCAGCGCCTCCCATACATCCCATGCATTCCGTTAATTCTGCCACCGCACGCTCTCGTGCACACTCTTCAGTTCCATCCTCTGGAACAACCATGGGTGTGCACTCTTGCATACACCCACTCAGCGCACACCTACCCACGGGTGTGTAATCTCCTGCTGCACACCCAATCACACGCTCTGGTGTGCATCCTCGCACACGCTCTACAACACACTCTGGTGTGCACTCCCGCACACTCTCTACAACCATTGCACACTCTGTATCGCACTCTTCACACATACACTCTGTTGTACACTCACTCTCACTTTCACACTCTGTATCACACTCCGTTCCACACTCGTGCTCCGGTGCCGTTCGCACACACGCGCCATTCACTTTCGTACAGCTCACCACGGACCTTCCACAAGCGCCCCGGTGACGCCGGGATCCCAAGCGCGCGAAAAATCCTTTCGCGCCAAACACTTTCGCGCCAAACCTTTTCGTGCCATATACAGCCCTACTCACCTTTGGGATCCTTTTCTCCTGTACCCACTGCAAACTTCCATTGAGGTTAGGAAGCACGTCATCATAATGTGGATACAGACTTTGAGCGCATTCCATCTTTTCCTCCCATTCAATTCCTATCTCTGCCGTGTCCTTAACCCCGATTTCAACTATAATTATTTCTTTTTCTTTTTCCTTATTAAGCTCGACGACCGCTGGCGCACATAAAATAAAATTTTCCAATTCAGCGGTCGTCGGCTTTTCTATTCCCCGTGTCGCGATTTCTACCCCGGTCTACTTACCCTCACTTTGCTCCACCTCGCTTTCCACACGCTTCTCAAGTCGCGCTACGCCATCGCATACCAATGTGCCTTTCCCGCTCGACCTGCGGTCTATGTTCTCCCCAAATTTTTTGATGTGGCCACCCATTTGGTTTTCAAACCCCGTTAACCCGTCCTTCATTCTTTTCATTTGATTCTCTCGGGTGGCCATCCTGTTTTCCAACACCGTTAACCCCTCAATCATTTCTCCCATTTGGCCACCCACGTCCTTCAATTGGCCCCCCAATTTGCTTTCTAATCCCCCAATTTGATTTCCATTTGCTCCCCCCATTCTGTTTTCCATTCACTCACGATTGGCCCTCATTTCTCCCATCTCCTTACTCAATCCCCCAATTTGGCTTCCACACATCATTTTTCAATTCCCCAATGTTCTTTTCCATCATTCACTCACTCCGAGCATTCATCCTATGCTCTGACTCTATCATACAAGGCCTGAACGGTGCCATAAAGACTTGCAGGTCCACAACCCCTACTTGCGCAGCGGGCGTGGCCCTCGCCGCCGTGTGCGAGGCGCCACCATTTTGTTCGCCTGCCACCCCTACTGCTGCACCCTCATCAGTAGTGTAATAATGTTGCTTCTGGGACACCTCCGTTTAACATGGGAAATCCCTATCTAATGTCATTTACCCCCTTGTCTTTTTCAAAAATCATAAACACCTCTATTTCTCCCACCCTCATCTTTATGAACCTTTTGTCTGTAGTACCTATCCTTAATGTTGTTCATTAGACCACTCAAACACTACAAATATTTGTTTTCTCTTATAGACCTATCATCCTTCTTCTACATATCATCTGGCAGATTAATCTTTGACCCACTCAAACATTGACCCATTCACTTCCATATTAATTCTTTCCCTCCCTCATTGCCCCTAAACACCTATATTTCTCTCACCCTGTTCTTTACGAACCTTCTAACCTTTTGACATGTTATCCTTATTCATTAGACCACTTAAACACCTGTGATCCTTCTGACCTCATGGACCTTTTAACCTTTTACTCTTAATATCATCTGGTGAATATAACCCACTCAAACAACGACCCTACAAATATTTGTTTATGCGTGGGAAATAATTTAATTCTCCTACAACTCTCTTCACCATCTAATATATTAACAAAAAATATGTTTGAGTTTGGTTCTTTATTAAGATATTTTAACTGAGCTAAGATAAAATGGTAAACCTCCCTCAATGTTCTTGTTTGAGCGCCTCCAGTGCCACATACCATTTTTTTGGTAAGCTCCGCCCACTTTTTGGTAAACCACGCCCATTTTTTTACTAAGCCCCGCCCACTTTTTACTAAGCCCCGCCCACTTTTGCTAAGCTCCTCCCACTTTTGCTAAGTCCCACCCACTTTATAAACTCTTCAGCATTGTATCATTTCCAGGTAATACATTACATCATTTTCAGGGAATTTCCATCACATCATTTCCAGTTAAGACACGCCCAGGGAATTTCCACAGGAAGACACACCCAGTCCTTATAAAAGGCACCGACCACACAGGCTTTTTCAAACACGCTTTCTGCTTCACTTGAGAATGGACTACTATGCCGAAATGGAATGGGATAACTTTGCTATTCCATGGAGTCCTACTACCTGTGTAGAACTCAACCTTCAGATTGATGAACTGGACTCGAACCTCTTATCAATGGAGGTAAGTTTGTTTATTTATTTATTTATTTATTTAATTTTTTTTTTTTTTTTTTTTTTTTTTTTTAAGATGAGACTCGTGTAAGAGTTAACAAAGTTTATTTTAATATTCATAGAGCTTGATTTATACAAATAAAAAATATTGTATTAAATTAATACATTGTTATTTTCTTTCACAGGAAATTGTATCTGAGATACGAAATGAAAATTCTGCTTTTAACACAACTTGGGATGAAGTTATTTTTTTGTTTGAAGACATTTTGAACAACCAAGACCCCCAGAACGAGTTCTACCTTGATGACCCAGCCAAAGAGTTATACCTTGGAGATCCACAAAATCCTGAAAAAGAGTTTTACCATGATGATACTTGTTGTGAGTTATCAAAACAAAACCCACTGAACAAGTTCTACCTTGATGAGCCAGAATACAAGTCATACATTGGAGACCCACAAATTTCTGAAAATTGGGAAAGGAGAGTTCTCCCTGATGGTCCGCAGTTATACTATGTGAGACACATCATAGAAACCCTAAAAAATTGGGCAAGGAGAGTTCTCCCTGATGGTCCGCAGTTATACTATGTGAGACACATCATAGAAACCCTAAAAAATTGGGCAAGGAGAGTTCTCCCTGATGGTCCGCAGTTATACTATGTGAGACACATCATAGAAACCCTAAAAAATTGGGCAAGGAGAGTTCTCCCTGATGGTCCGCAGTTATACTATGTGAGACACATCATAGAAACCCTAAAAAATTGGGCAAGGAGAGTTCTCCCTGATGGTCCGCAGTTATACTATGTGAGACACATCATAGAAACCCTAAAAAATTGTGAAATGGGAATTCTCCCTGATGGTCCGCAGTTATACTATGTGAGACACATCATAGAAACCCTAAAAAATTGGGAAAGGGAAGTTTTCCCTGATGGTCCGCAGTTATACTATGTGAGACTTATCACGGAAACCCCCAATATTTCTGAAAATTGTGGTTTTACCTTGGGGACTTGGAAAGATGGTTATATTTTTGGAGACTCGGAATGGGGGTTTTGTTTTGATGACTCGGAATGTGATACCTATCTTGGAGGCTCAACAGGAATGTGGTTATACCTTGGGAACTTGGAAAGTTGGTTTTATTTTGGAGACTCTACCTGTGGGGTTCCTCTTGGAGACTCTTTGGATTCTAAAGCAATGAACAATGTTCTTTATTTAATGACGCTTGATTTAAGCAATATCAAGAAAGTTCGAGGAAGAAAATGCTGGAAAATTCTTTCTTCCCATTTCTACTTCTTCAAACTTAAAAGCCTTGAAAGACAGAATTGGAGGAAGAGGAAAAAAAAAAAAAGAAATACGTATTTAAAAAAGAAGAAAAGAAAGATTATGTTAGGGTTTGGGTGGGATTTTGAATGTGAGGGTTAGGGATGGGGTTGGGTTAGGGTTGGGATTTTGAATGTGAGGGTTAGGGTTGGGGTTGGGTTAGGGATGGGGTTGGGTTAGGGATGGGGTTGGGTTAGGGATGGGTTGGGTTAGGGTTGGGATTTTGAATGTGAGGGTTAGGGTTGGGGTTGGGTTAGGGATGGGATTGGGTTAGGGTTGGGATTTTGAATGTGAGGGTTAGGGATGGGTTGGGTTAGGGATGGGGTTGGGTTAGGGATGGGGTTGGGTTAGGGTTGGGGTTGGGTTAGGGATGGGGTTGGGTTAGGGATGGGGTTGGGTTAGGGATGGGGTTGGGTTAGGGATGGGGTTGGGTTAGGGATGGGTTGGGTTAGGGATGGGGTTGGGTTAGGGATGGGGTTGGGTTAGGGTTGGGGTTGGGTTAGGGATGGGGTTGGGTTAGGGATGGGGTTGGGTTAGGGATGGGGTTGGGTTAGGGATGGGGTTGGGTTAGGGATGGGGTTGGGTTAGGGATGGGGTTGGGTTAGGGATGGGTTGGGTTAGGGATGGGTTTGGGTTAGGGATGGGGTTGGGTTAGGGCTTGGGTTGGGTTAGGGTTTGTATATTATTATGACTCACTCGCACATACACACACACACAAAAGTTAAGCCCCAACTAAAAAGTTGTGGGATTCTGTGTTTGGGGTTCACAGATTTAAAAACGTATCCCCATTATACACACACAAAAGTTAAGCCCCAACTAAAAAGTTGTGGGATTCTGTGTTTGGGGTTCACAGATTTAAAAACGTATCCCCATTATACACACACAAAAGTTAAGCCCCAACTAAAAAGTTGTGGGATTCTGTGTTTGGGGTTCACAGATTTAAAAACGTATCCCCATTATACACACACAAAAGTTAAGCCCCAACTAAAAAGTTGTGGGATTCTGTGTTTGGGGTTCACAGATTTAAAAACGTATCCCCATTATACACACACAAAAGTTAAGCCCCAACTAAAAAGTTGTGGGATTCTGTGTTTGGGGTTCACAGATTTAAAAACGTATCCCCATTATACACACACAAAAGTTAAGCCCCAACTAAAAAGTTGTGGGATTCTGTGTTTGGGGTTCACAGATTTAAAAACGTATCCCCATTATACACACACAAAAGTTAAGCCCCAACTAAAAAGTTGTGGGATTCTGTGTTTGGGGTTCACAGATTTAAAAACGTATCCCCATTACATTTTATTTATTTATTTATTATTTTCAAGGGTATTATCTGCTTACTTGTGTTTTTTGTAATTCTTGTGAGTAAAATGAACCCAAGATTTCTTCTCCATTTAAATCATATAATTTGTAGGTCCAAGGGACTGTATCCATTACATCAATGATTTTAAATAATTCACGAGTCCATTTTTGTGTATAACCTTTCTCAAAATGACTTTTCCATTTGTATATTCTTACAATATCACCAACTTTAAACTTGGGCTTTCTCAAATTAATCTCCTTTTCATATTCTAATTTTGTAAATGTTTCTGATGGTTTTGATTGTGTTGATGAATGAACTGTATTATTGTAATTATCTACAATATCCTGAATTAAATACACCCATTTTTGAGAACCGAGTTGTGTGAATTTTTTATATAATTTCTCTTTTAAAGTACGATTAAAACGCTCAATAACAACTGCCTTTCCTTCATTAAAGGTGCTGTATAATTTAATACCCTTCCCCTTAAGAAATTTCATGAATATTTTGTTATAGAACTCTGTTCCCTCATCAGTCCATAACTTCTTTGGTTTCCTTTTATCCCGATCAAATATTAGCTTAAAGGCTAACATTAAAGTATCACCCCTTTTATTTTTTAAAGGGACAACCCAGGCAAATCTACTCCTCAAATCAATAACGGTTAAAGCATACCTGTATCCCCTGTCATTATTCAATTCAATTAAATCAGCGGACCATATGTGGTCAGTGTATTTAGAATAAACCTTCCTTCTTTTAAACTTTGTGATTATAGGTTTGTGTAATTCTTCAGCCAAAAGCTCCTCAGTCTTGATGACATCATTAGAGCCTAATAGTTTTTTGAGGAATAACCAAGACCAAGTTTCAATTTAGCATTTATCAAATTTCTCACAATAAACCTATCAACTTTCTCTCTCAACGTTGGATTTTGTATCAAAGACAAATTATACAACATTTCGCTGTCGGCTTTATGTTTTTCAGTCAACGTAGTGGTTTTCCCATAAGCAATATCATGCTTCATACACACTTCGTCAACCCTATTTGTAGGTTTAGACCAAGGTTTAGGATTGTCAGCCTCATCTAATCTTTTATCCAAGTTTGTTCCTGGACCACAGAAAGAATACCCTGGAAGGTGTAATTCCCCTGGAATTCCAGTTGTTGTAAATTTACTTCCTGACAGAAACTTTTGTATGTCTCCTCCTCTTTTAGGAGAGATGAATTGGCACTTTTTAGAGCCACATACTTGACATATTCCTTTTTGATAAACTCTATTATTTTTAGCTTTAACATAAGAGATATTTTTAGATTTAGTTTTCTTTTTACATTTGAGACAATAACTCATATTTATTTATCAGAAAAATTCCGACAGAGTATCAAAACCTTTTTGGTTTTCAACATATACATTTCAATCTTTATTTTTAAAACATAAAGAATCCTAAGGAATGCCTTCACTCTCTCCTCCATTTATTTACAAATAAAAACTAACTAAAGTCAATGACACCAACATCATCAATCACATAATCTTTTCCTTCTTCTTCTTCTTCTTCACCACTTTCTCGTTTAAATCTCCTCCCTGAAATTGAAGACATTGACGTTCTTATTTTTGAAACCATTATCTT
The DNA here is from genome assembly GCF_964187855.1 of Myxine glutinosa. Taxonomy (NCBI): domain Eukaryota; kingdom Metazoa; phylum Chordata; class Myxini; order Myxiniformes; family Myxinidae; genus Myxine; species Myxine glutinosa. The sequence continues at coordinate 8,842,089 of NC_136269.1, forward strand.
CATAAGAGTTGTTAATTCTTTAATTTCCTCTTCGGTGCGTTGAGATTGATTTATTTGCTTTAATACACTCAATCTTTTATGAATCTCAATGATTTCCATCTTTTTATATTTTTCCTCCCTCTCTCTTTGCTCCCTCTCCTCCTCCTCCATTTTCTCCCTCTCCTCCTTCTCCTTTTTCTCCCTTTTCTCCCTTTCCTCCTTCTCCCTTTTCTCCCTTTCCTCCTTCTCATTTTTCTCCCTCTCCTCCTTCTCCTCCTTTTTCTCCCTCTCCTCCTTCTCCTCCCTCTCCCTTTCCTCCTTCTCCTTTTTCTCTCTTTCCTCCTTCTCTTCTTCAACTCCTTCCTCATCCCTTGCTACCCTTGAGTTTGAACCCCAAAGAATATTATACATATACTCATCTGGATTTTGAGATATTCTTGTATCTATAATTATTTTTCTCATAATAGGATACCAATAAGATTTGTTGACGATTTCTAAAAGAGTTTTATATTTCATAACTTTGAGAAGTTCATTTTTATTTAATATTTTAAACAAGTCTCTATTTGTGGGTTTAACAATATCAGTATAAGGCCAGTTTTTAATGACAAAATTCCCATGTATATGCTCCAAATCATAAGGTATGTAATACCGAGCACCCTTTTCTTGTAGGTATCCTTGAATACAAAAATTATAATTCTCTTGTAGGCTTCTTCCTGCCATTTATGTATCAGAAATATATGTGAGATTAATATTATGACAGGTAATACCACCCCATCTTCCCACTACCAAATCGGTTTGTATTCCTCGGCTTTCTATCCTTATCTCATTACCTTCCTTCTTTGTCATGCGAACCATCGCTATACTATCATATATTTTTCTTTTCTTAAAATCACGTATTTGTTGTTTACTAATTGTACTTCCACATAAATCCTTATCCTCACCAAGTGGATAATATTCTTCTTTACGAGACTGATTTAAATCATGTAGGTCTTCTATGTTTATTGAAAAAGACCAATTATACCCTAAATCAGGCATATCATACCCCCATTTATTAATTCGCATATTAACTAAATGTCCTTCTTTATAAAATTCAATTGTAAGCAGGTAGTTAAATTCAATGAGGAAAGGTGTATGGTCAGTATAACCAGGTGTTGTGGTTGTAAATTTTACTTCTTTCACAAAACGTGCTGTTTTCTTTAAAAATATATATTGTGATAAATCACTTAATCTAATTAAGTCATTCACATCTGTAGGGTTTGGATAATTGATTAATTTATAAGTATTCTTCATATTAATATTTTTACTTACACTATATTTTTGTCGTTCAGCCTGTGCCTTTGTATAATAATTTGATAAATCAATATCCTGAGAGGATTTTCCAAAGATAGAACCATCTTTTCCAACATAAGTCATTTATATTAGATTAAAAATGATATCATAAAAATTTTCATTATTGTTGAGTTGAAATAATACATATAAACATAATTGACCACAACATTTAGAATTAATTTCTTGAACTTGAAATGTTTGATAAACACCATTCTGTAAGAATTGTATTACTTCAACAGGTGGTGGCATACCATAACTATCAAAATAATATTTATCCTGACTATTATGAATACAAACCCAATGAGAACCATTCTGTGTGTCTAAATTCATAATAATATTCTTTGTATTCTTATTTATATGTATTAATTCATCTCTCATACAGATTACCACATTATCAATTTTTAGTGTTTTACAATACTTGGCTAGTTCTATATTTGACGTTGTATTCTTTCCAAATTGTTTAAACCATTTATCCATTTATTTATGAGAAAGATACAATCCATTACCCCGTTTAGTTAGTTTAACACCCGCTTGAGCGATAGAGGAAAGCATATCACCAACCAACAATCTAGCTTTATCAGGTAGACTTTCAAGTTTTTGAGCAAAATCTACAATTACACCACTTCCACTAATTTGTTTCTCCAACTCCTTGTTATGTCTTTCCAATTCTTTTTGAGCTTTTAGTTGTGCCTTCCTTTCGTTAGCAGTTTTTACCGCTGCTGAAATACCACCAGTCAATGCTCCCGCCGCACTTAAACCAGCAAATAAAGGAATTAGAAACGGGAGAAATCCTCCTCTTGACTCGTCTATTGAATATTTCTTTAACATAGGTTTCGTCATTTTAATTTTAAGTGATCCAACATCATTTAGTGTTTTTACTTGTGTGTGTGTGAGTAAAACATCAATTCTTACAGCTCCTTTTCTTTGAATTGTATTAACATTAATAATACAAGGCTTTTGATTTTGAATACAAGATGTTAATTTATTAAGATTGATTTGATTAACATATACCCCAACCATTTATTTATGAGAAAAAACCTATGTGATATTAATCATAACACCATTATCTGTATTAATCTGTAATTCTGTTTCCTCCAAAAGCAAACAATAAGCATCAACTTCTTCATTCTCCCCTCTTTCAATGTATAGAGAAGTATCCACTCGATTAGACTTTATAGTTTCCTTTTGAGAACTCAGGTCAATTGCGTAGATTGTATATAAACCTTTAAATGCAACCATATCCAAAATAGGATCATTATTACCATTACTTTCACACACTTTTTGGTAGGACTTGTAGGCTTCCGCATAATCATTTTTTTCCCAATCAATTTCCAATCTATCTCGCGGATAAAATGTGCCATCAAGAGAAACCCGAAGTTGTTTCACCTTAGCATTATCACTCAGCGCATTATTCTTATTAGTACCCTCCTCTCCATCTGGTTTTTTAAAAATGAGCCAGAGGTATCGTGGCTTTCCTTGAAGAACACCTAAATTCCAAGTGTAGGTAGTGTGTTCCAGTTTAACGTGTTGACATCTTCTTTTAAGGTATGATACATTTAGCGGTTTCTTTGAGTTAAGTCTTCTATTTAACATCTCTTCCGTTTTAAGATTAGGAGTATATTCACTGATATACCAACACAAATCATTAATAACAAATTTATTATTTTCTCCAAAAGCATTTTCATCCCCAAAAAGCAATCTATTTACATTATCATTCCTTTGTAGTTGAAATCTAATTTTAAGACCATACAAAACTTTATCATAATCACAAAATCCAAATATACCTTTAAGAGGTACTGCTACGGTAAAACTATTCTCAGCTTTTGCGTCATCATTATACATTGACTTCCTTTGACTATAACCAGGGTCTGTGTTTGTTCCCGTTGACATATCAGGAATAAAGCCTTCAACAGCTCCCTTACCCATTCTATCACCAAACGAATATAGTGTAAATTTCATCATTTCAGATGTAGCAGAGACATAATCAACCGCTTCAACCTCTTGTGTTCCAATATACAGGCGAACACTGTCAAACATTTTCCAGAAGAAATCATTTACGAGTGTAGCATTAGTATTATTCGCAGCCTTAGTGAATTTAAATTTACACAGCAAGAAACTATCAGCTATATTCAAGTAAGTTTGTTGATTATTTATTTCAAAACTTTTTGTTCCGTTTGAATTCCAGTCGGTTCCTGTAATAGCATTTACCTTAAAATAGTCTTCCTTTTTAGTAGAGTTTGAAATGATAATCGTATCATCCAAATCATAGATACTATCAATCGCTTCCATACTTGTATTTATATAGTATTAAAATTGTTGAAACCCTGACCCAAGTATTTTAATGATTTTTTGTCGTTCTTGTGAAGATAGTTGAGTTTTACCTTTTTTAATTTCTTTGATTGCTTGTAATTTATGGGACTCCTTTTGAGCATCTTTTATACTCTTTACAACACCTGCTACATTTCCCATGAGAGAAGCAGTTGAACCAATTAGGTCTTTATGTTTAAGAATGGTTGAACCAATACCCATTAGAGTATCAATTATCCCATCTCCTTTATTTCGAAATTGATGACCCACACCCCGTTGTCTCTTAGGTTTATAGTATCCTTTACCCACATACCTTGTATAGTCTGGTGAAAGGAACATGCCCTCCCCTGTAATTATTTTATATTTTCCCAACTCGTGTTTTCTTACAATAACCATTATTTATTTATTGAAAAACTTCACGTAGGTGAATTCTGATGGATATAATTTCATCATTAAAAGATATCATACGATTATCTTGGTCGGTTATCCTAAAATTTACTCTGTATATGGTTTTTCCTGACACAGGTAAATAGACAAGATTTTTTGGTTCCATATTAAATTTATAACCAATCGGGGTTGAGTATGCACTGAATGAAAATATTGTATTTGTTCTTATTCCATCGTTATAAGCACCATCAATCAAATCACAATGAATTAATACTGAATTTATACCGGAGGATATTTGGATAACATTATCACTGTAAAACGTCCCGTTATTTTCAATCTTTTTTGAAGAGAAACCCAATAGCTCTCTGAACGAATTTTCAATCGTGAAATCAACTTTATAATTATTTTTCAGTTTAATAGTTGATTTTGAAGTGTGTGTTTGAATATCTATTACAATATTTTTTGGTTCATCACCTTTTTCTTTCATAAGGCGAGAGACTTCTGAAGATATTTGAGAAATCTCGTAAGCTCCAGGTGAAACAGTTATAGTTTTGTAGGCAGTGCCTGGATTATAACTAAACTTGTTGTTTTTCTCTGTGATATTAAAAAGGGTATTGTAAGTTTCCATTGACAACAAAGATGCCTCATATGAGGTAAGGGGGTCAAGTTGTAGTGGGTAAGGGAATGAAGCTGTGTAATCGCTCGTTGTGAAATTAAAACTAAGAATTGTGCTTCTCATCTTATTTAATATCTAATAAAATATCTTTGTATTGACATTTATTAATTATTTTCATGTTCATCAACTGATCTAAAATGGCTGAGGATTCATTAAAACAATTGTTGTTTCCAGCCTTCTTACTACCTAATAACAATAATAGCCTATTAACTAATTGTGATGGGTCATTTGGAAGAAAACTAACACCCGAACCAAGCTTACTTAAAGCATCAATAATATGTTTCTCCTTCTCATTCTTCTTACTTTTACCAGCAACAGAAACTCCATAATCAAGTGTATTTAACAACTCAATATATACCCTATCTTCCTCTCTTTCCATATCAAGTGGTTCCTCAAAATATTTTGAACCGCTGAATCCGGGGTTTGTTAGAAGAAACATTAATCTTGGAGTTAATTTAACATTTGGTTGAGTAGAACTCAAGAACATCAATTCATCATTAAATATCAATACCTTTTCTTCCACAAGATGAAACACTGCTGGTTCTTCTGTTGGAATGAGACCTGCTCTGGTTTTTGAACCCGCAGAATATTCATTGTTTTGAAGAGCTTCCACAACATAATTAGGGGGTTGATTTACCTGCTCAAGTTTCCGAAATAATCCCTCGTCATCATATTCTAATTCACCAAGTTCTTGTTTTGTTATCTGACTAAAATCTTTGAGCATTTGAAGTTTTTTCGGAGTAAATTCTACCGTGGGAACTGTAGGGTGTTGAGTTTTCAAAAGTGGTTTAAAGAATTTCTCTTGTTTTCTTTCAAAGGCTTCTTCACCAGTTAGTTTCTGTCTCCGTTTCTTCTTTATCTCTTCCTGTTGTTTAACAACTTTTGAAACTAATTGTTGATGTTCCTTAAACTTTCTTTCTCTTTCTTCAGTATTCATTTTCTGTATTTATTTATTGAAAAATATCATTTAGTATCTCATCTTGTTTCACAACAATATATTTATATTTTCCAATCGTGTGTTTCATATAATTTTCAAATTCTTTTTTACTACATAACGTAGAGCAATTATCTCTCCAAAAATTATTTACATCTATTGAATTTAACTTAAATAAAATAAAAGTATTGGCATTGTTTCTTATTGAGCGTCGAGGGAGTTGAAAATATGATTGACTAAGATATATACAATTACAAGAAGAATGTCTCCCTCTTGTATAGTAGCTATCCATTACTGTTTGGTTTCTCTCATTAACACAATCATCAAAGATGACAAGGTTCTTTTTTGATTTATCTAAATCTTGAGGTGAAGGTATATCATCCGTATTATCACTGAGAATACAAGTTATGGGTTTCGATTTTGATTTCTGTGTATCACAAAATAATTGTATTATATCATCAATATTATAATCATTTAGTTTGTTTTGAAGTTTAAATAAACCGATAATGTCTTCCTTTTTAAGACCCGCATTAAAACCCTGTGAGAGTAGTTGATACTCGGGTTGAAAACTTGACTTTGTAAAAATTATTAAATTATCATAATCTAAAAAATTAGAACCAAGGAGCATCTTTAAAAGTAAACAGGTTTTTCCACATCCGCTTGAACCAACTATTAGACATCTCAATGAATTTGGAATGTTTTTATGGTTATTAAATTTTATCTTATTTTCCCAAACGGGTAAAAAATCATTCATTTATATATTTGGAAAACAAGTTATCCAACTTTTTTTGAGCTATTTGAGAAACTCTATATTTTATCCTGAGTTCGGGTTTAATTTCAAAATAATCCATTATTTTATTTATATAGTATCTTGTATTAACATTTCCATTAAAATTATTTTGAATAATAAATATCATTAAACCCTTATACATTTCCTCAATACAATTAGTCTCTTCCCTTGAAAGAAATGGTGTATTATCATCACAATACTTAACATTCATCTCTCTTATTAATCTTGTAAAGTAATTCATTTTTGGTTCTAATTTAAAAGAGTTATATATTTTTTTATATTTCTTATTATCATTAATTAAAATTAAATCACAGAAAATACATTGTTTATATGAATCCTCATCATTAAGCCCCACTCTATCACAAGCCGGACAATTCTCTAATTTATCATATGGAGAGTCTGGAAATTCTAAATATCCTTCAGAACTTATCATATTTATGTGGTAAATTTTTACTTAAACTAAACGCAAGTTTATTCATTAATAAATACAATGTTTCAAAGCACAAAAGACAAATTTCAATCAATCTCTACTTCGGTGGAAGATATAGAAAAATATGTCAAAGATGTTAAATTGAACAAAGATAAATATGGAAATTTTTGGGTAAAACCAGTTATGGAAAATAACATGAGCCCCTCTATTTCATTTAAAGGAAGAGCTCTAACTATACCTGGAAAGACATCCATTAAAGTAAATCTAACAAAAGTTTCTCCTCTACTCCTGGCAATTTATTCAAAGCTTGAAAAAGTGATTGACCACGATACTTTGAAAAAGAATGATAAGACCATTAATAATTCTAGAGGAGACATTTGTATTTTCTTTAATAATCCAAAGGGTGTAGATCTAAGTAAAATGAATGATGTTAATATTTCTGGTGAAATGTCATTTCGTTCTATGATAGTTAGAGATTATTTAAAGATAACTTTTGATATAAAAATTGTAGAGATTGAATCTGTTAATGAAAGAAAGTATATAGATATTGATGGGAATATTTTTCTTGCTAATTAAATATGAGTCAATACAGCAGTGAAGATTTTACTATTTCATTGAACTCAGACGATAGTGATGATAGTATTTCATTGAACTTGGACGATGGTGATGATAGTATTTCATTGAACACAGATGATAGTTATGATACTAATAGTTTGTGCTCAAATGATAGTTATGAGAGTAGCTTTATTGATGACTCTGAGTATGATTCTGAGTATTCATGTGATAGTTATGACTTAGATGATTCTGAGTGAAAAAGTGTTTTAGTTTAAGCACAGCGATATATATAAAACGGAGCTGTAAAGCTCAAAAGTGTTTTATTTTAAGCACAGTGATATATATAAAACACCACGTTTTCTCACGCTATAAATATGGTTTATTGTGATACTTGCGAGAAGGAAGTAAAATATTATAAACAACATATTCTCACCGCAAAACATACATACAACATTTTAAACAAACTTTCCCCTCTTCCACCTGAAACAAAACACTGTTCTACATGTAATAAAAATATCCTCAAGAAAGGCTTCAAAATACATCTTAAAACAAATCTACATTTATCAAATTTTATCACAACTAAAAACTCTGATGGAGCATTCAAAGGACATATTAAAATAAGAGTCTTTAACTTCAAACCTCCTGAACCAGAGTCTATAGTTGATGCTGTAGAAATAGTTAAACCTGCTGTTCAAACGTTGATTGAAAAAACACTAAAGGAAATGAAACCACTTAAATTTTATATGGGAGTAAAATTAGAAATGACAAAGGATGAAGGAGTTATAGATGCACCATACATGAGAACTGAGCCACACTTTATATCTTCATATCAAGATTTTAAAACATCAGGAGTCTATGATGAACTTATTAAACAAGAGCAAGATGTGGATAATTCAATCGTAGGAAGTGGATTCAATATAGGAAAAATTATTTACATAGACATTCATATTCTTAAATCAGATCCTCTAAAAGCTTCTTCTTACATTGATTTACCCAGTGTTATCAAAAATAGAAAAGCAGTTATCAATATCAAAAATAAAGACAATAAATGTTTTCTCTGGTCTATTTTAGCACACTTACATCCTCCACATTTTCATGATGAAAGAGTATCTCATTATAAAAAATATGAGAATACATTAAATACGAAAGATCTAAAGTTTCCGATGACTTTAAATGATATTCCTAAATTTGAAAAGATGAATAATTTATCAGTTAATGTTTATGGTCTAACAGAAACAAACAACATTCAGGTTTTAAAGCTTTCTGACAATTGTAAACAAACTCATATTAATCTTCTATATTTTAATTCAGACGAAAATTCACATTATACATACATCAAAGATATTGCTAAATTAATAAAACCACAAGTCTGTAAGAGAACAAATAAAATATATATTTGTTTGCGTTGTCTTAACTTCTTCAATTCACAAGAAAGATTAGATAAACATTCAAATTATTGTGGCGAACATAAATCAACGGTAATCAATATGCCTAAAGAAGGCTCAAAGATCACATTCAAAGATGAAAATAAAAAGATCAAACATCCATTTGTTATATATGCTGATTTTGAAAGTATTTTAGAAAAAATTGATACTGCTTCTCAAGATCCAAAAGAATCATACACAAATAAATATCAAAAACATACTCCTTGTGGTTTTTGTTATTATATCAAATCATCCGTTGGTGATAAATATAACAAGTTAGAGATGTATAGAGGCTCAAATACCCCAGAGGAGTTTGTGAAACGACTAGAAAAAGACTGTGTTCGATTAACCAAGATAATGAGAGAAACCAATAAACCAATGTCCTTAACAAGTAAAGAAAAAAGGGAATTTATAAAAAACAATGTCTGTCATATTTGTGAGGAGAAAATTGGTAAAGGTCTAAAGGTTAGAGACCATTGTCATCTCACTGGTAAATATAGAGGTCCGGCTCATCAAAGTTGTAATATTAATTATCAACTCCCCTCTTTCATTCCTGTCTTTCTTCATAACAACGCTCATTATGATACACATCTATTTATCAAGGAACTCTCAAAGACTTCTGGAAGTATCTCAGCAATTCCAAACACGGATCAGAAATACATTTCATTCACAAAAACAATTCACACATCTCCTATTACTCATATCAGATTTCTTGATACATTTAAATTCATGGCAAGTCCATTGGTTAACTTGGTTCAAAATCTAAAAGAGTTTCCATGTCTTTCAGAGTATTTTTTAGATAAAGATTTTCTAACACAAAAGGGAATTTACCCCTATGACTATATGGACTCATTTGAGAGATTCAATGAAACACAACTTCCTTCAAAAGAAAATTTCTATAACAAATTAAATAATAGTCATATATCTGATAAAGATTATGTACACGCACAAAATGTTTGGGAAAAATATAACATCAAGAATCTTGGCGAGTATCACGATTTGTATCTCAAAACTGATGTGCTTTTATTGGCCGATGTATTTGAAGCCTTTAGATCTGTTTGTCGCACTGGATATGGATTGGATCCTGCTCACTACTACACAGCACCTGGATTGGCCTGGAGTGCGATGTTGAAAATGACAAAACAAGATTTGGATTTGATAACCGATGTTGATATGCTTTTGATGATTGAAAAGGCAAAAAGAGGTGGAATTTCACAAGTCTGCTCGAGTAGATACGCAAAAGCAAATAACAAATATCTTCCAAATTATGATCCAACGAAAGAGAGTTCTTACTTGATGTACTATGACGCGAACAACCTGTATGGCTGGGCAATGTCTCAGGCTCTTCCTTATGGAAAACTTAGATGGGTAAAGGAAAAAGACTACAAAAACGTTTTACAAGATGTATGTATCTCTACACAAAAAGAATTGGATGAAGAAAAAGTTGGTTATTATTTTGAAATTGATTTAAAATATCCAGAGGAACTCCATAACCTACACAAAGATCTCCCATTTGCTTGTGAGAAAGCAAGTCCAAAGAAAGAATGGTTGAGTGATTATCAACGATCGTTTGATATAGGTGAATCAACAGAAAAATTACTTACTACATTATATAACAAGAAAAATTATGTTCTACACCAAAGAAATTTGCGACAATATTTATCAAAAGGTCTAAGAGTAGAGAAGATCCATAGGGTTCTAAAGTTCAATCAAAGTCATTGGTTAAAGGGGTACATTGATTTTAATACACAAAGAAGAACAGAGTCAAAAACAGATTTTGAGAAAGACTTTTATAAATTGATGAATAATGCGGTCTTTGGTAAGACTATGGAGAATGTGAGGAAAAGACAAAATATCAGACTATCAACATCTTGGGAACAAGCATCAAAATTAATTAATAGACCGAGTTTTACTCGAGCTGAGGTCTTTACTGAGAACTTTTGTGCGATCCATTTGATTAAAGAGAGTATTGAAATGAACAAACCTATTTATATTGGAACAACAATTCTTGATTTATCAAAGTCATTAATGTATGATTACTTTTATAATAACTTGAGGAAGAAATATCAAAATGATGTTAATCTACTTTATATGGATACAGATAGTTTTATTTTGAAAATTAATACCAACGATGTTTATTCAGACATGAAAAGAGACATTAATATCTATGACACGAGTAATTACAGTCCAGAGAGTGAGTTGTTCTCTTCTAAAAATAAAAAGGTGATTGGAAAGTTCAAGGATGAATTAGGAGGAAATGTTATGAGTGAATTTGTGGGATTGAGGTCAAAGGCTTATGCTTATAAATACATTGTGAATAACGTTGAAAAGACTGATAAGAAGTTAAAAGGTGTAAAGAAAAATGTTATTAAAGAAACAATAAACTTTAAGGATTATTATAACTGTTTAACAACAAAGAAAGAAGAGTTTAGAAAGATTAATGGAATAAGAAGTTATAAACATCAATTATATTCAGAAGAGATAAATAAGAAAGCATTGGGGGCTTTTGATGATAAGAGGTTTATTTTAGAAAATGGAATTGATAGTCTCCCTTATGGTTATATAAGTATATAAGTGATAAGATATATATATAAGTGATAAGATATATATAAGTGATAAGATATACATAAGTGATAAGATATATATAAGTGATAAGATATATATAAGTGATAAGTTAAAAAGGGGGGGGGGTTGTGGATTTTAACGGGCTACCGCCGCCTTTTTTACTATTATATAAATGATAGAACCAAGTATCAACCAGACTAAAGAGTGGAGGTGTAATCAACCTTGGTATATAAATGGAAAACATAATGAATGTGAAAAATATCAAATAGGTATAATTGAAAAGGCAACTGGTAAAAAAGTTCACAAAACAAATAAGAGAATTAATTTAAATACCGGTGAATTGGGTAAAAAAGATGGAAATATTTTTGAGTGGACGGAAAACTTTGATGGTTGTCAGGAAAATATATACTTTAATTTAAAAATGGTATGTGGCACTGGAGGCGCTCAAGCAAGAACATTGAGGGAGGTTTACCATTTTATCTTAGCTCAGTTAAAATATCTTAATAAAGAACCAAACTCAAACATATTTTTTGTTAATATATTAGATGGTGAAGAGAGTTGTAGGAGAATTAAATTATTTCCCACGCATAAACAAATATTTGTAGGGTCGTTGTTTGAGTGGGTTATATTCACCAGATGATATTAAGAGTAAAAGGTTAAAAGGTCCATGAGGTCAGAAGGATCACAGGTGTTTAAGTGGTCTAATGAATAAGGATAACATGTCAAAAGGTTAGAAGGTTCGTAAAGAACAGGGTGAGAGAAATATAGGTGTTTAGGGGCAATGAGGGAGGGAAAGAATTAATATGGAAGTGAATGGGTCAATGTTTGAGTGGGTCAAAGATTAATCTGCCAGATGATATGTAGAAGAAGGATGATAGGTCTATAAGAGAAAACAAATATTTGTAGTGTTTGAGTGGTCTAATGAACAACATTAAGGATAGGTACTACAGACAAAAGGTTCATAAAGATGAGGGTGGGAGAAATAGAGGTGTTTATGATTTTTGAAAAAGACAAGGGGGTAAATGACATTAGATAGGGATTTCCCATGTTAAACGGAGGTGTCCCAGAAGCAACATTATTACACTACTCTCATCAATGTTCTCTTCCATTTCTCCCAATTGTCCCAATTCTTCCCGGGGGTCCTGGGTTGACTCTATTTCCTCCTCTTCTACCCCCACCGGCATCCGAACGCATTGGCTATCCATGGCACGATTTAATTTAGATTTCTAATAAAATTTCGGCTGCTCGTAATTTTGAGTGCGTAAGGCGCACTTCGGGTCAAATCCCACTCCTGACACCAATTGTTGCGGATCTCCAACGTTGGCCTCCCCCTTATCAAGGGGGGATTGATCCCCTTGTCTTTTTAGTAGCCGACGCGATCCGGGGCTATCACGTTCCTTCCGGTCGGTGTTAAATAGGGTTGTAAGCCGAATTAGTCTTATTACCTAAGTACTAACACCAGCCGTGAAGCAAGGAAATAACCCCACCCGAAAGACCGCGTTAGTGGACACGCCGAGCGATTAGCGACCCGCGATTCGGGCCGTGAACGGGATCTAACCCGATTGGAGCAGTTCTTAATCGTGCCACGCTTACCCAATGGTGAAATCACTAAGACGGTCGAATTAAGAGGAAAAGCGGAAGAACAGGTAATTTATTTACAATTGTATGGGAAGGAAGAGAAGTACACACTTTGTACAAATAAGAAGAGGAAAAAGAAGAGCAATGTACAGGGAAGAGGAAGAAGCAGATACACAGGGCAGCCTTCTACAGTCTTACTTATCCCTGGACACGGGCCTGCTCACACTCAGACTCACTCTCAGACTCACTCACACGGGGTTTGTAGATGGTCGGTTTGAGGGTCCACCGATGGTGTCCACAGCTCGCTCCAGTCCCCGACTCGTACCACGAAGCAGATGGTGATCGTAGATGGCAGGCAAGATCGCCCCGTGTCTGTGGCGCGTTTCGGACAATTATACTGGGGGGGGGGGGGGATCGGTAAGCTGGCGATTATACTGCGTACGTAATAGTTGTACCGGCGCCTTTATACACGCTCCCGGTATCGCTCTGTACAATGCGCCACTTCCACAATGATGTCACCAAAGCGCCTTTCCACGAAAGTCCTCACAAAAGTCCTTTGACACTCCTTTTTTTTTTTTTTTTGTATACAAGATCGAGGCTCGTGAAAGAGCGAACATTAATCACACAGAAAGACAAACCGACACATAAAACATATAACATCGGGAGCGGTAGACAAGATGGGGAGAGAGGGGGAAGGACACAAACACAACATTTGAGAGCAGGGACCGAGAGACATGGAGACATCGAGAGATCTGAGAGAGGGCGAGGGCTTTGGGGGGGGGGGGCATGGGAAGGGGGCGGTGGGAGAGGTATAAAACATATGGACACTGCCAGGACTTCCAGGAAAGAAGTTGGAATTTCAAACAAGGTGGATCTGGGGTGAATTAGCGGGGGTAGAAAAGATCAAGGTTTTGGATGGGGGAAGATAAGAGATGGTGGTGAACAGCTGTTTTAAAGACCTAGAGGGAGGAGTGGGATTGAAGGGAGTGAGGGAGTTTGTTCCAGAGGCGGGAGAAAAGAGGAATGAAAGAGTGAAGGTGAGCAGAGAGCCGAGATTTCGGCAGTTTAACCATCAGAGGGTTGCTGACAGATCTTGTGCGACCTGTAGGAATATTTGGGGGACAGAGCACAGAGAGAGCTGGGGGTGCAAGGCCAGAGAGGAGTCGGTAGAAGACAGAAAGACCACCTACCTGCCTGCGGTGAGTGAGTGAAAGGCCCTCAGAGATAGCTTCATCGCGGAAGATTCCAATAATTCTGAAAGCTTTGGTTTCAACAGCGTGAAGCCGAGCTAGGTGTGAGGCAGGAGCACCGGCCCATAGGGGAGAACAGTATTCCATTGAGCTGCGGATGAAAGCCTTGTATGTGGTGAGGAGCTCAGGTGTGCCGAGGAAGGACTTCGCACGACGGAGGATGCCCAGTCGGCGACTGGCTTTGGAGGCCAGCTTGGAAATGTGGTTTTCCCAAGAAAGATCATGGCAGATAGTGAGACCCAAAATCTTGAGCGACAGAACTTCTTGGAGAGGATTGTTGAGAAAGTAGATGGGAGGGTTGTCCAGTCGATCTTTTCGGAGAGACATAGTAAGAGTGTGAGATTTGTCAGGATTGAAAGACATGTTCCACTTGTTTGACCAGTCTGTGATTTTGTCCAGGTCTTCAGAGAGTGAGGAGGCAGCAGACTGCCGATCTGAGGGAAGAGGAATGGAGCGGCAGAGAGTGGAGTCATCAGCAAAGAGATAGAGAGGATTTTCGAGAGAGTCAGAGAGATCATTGATGAAGACCAGAAAAAGCACGGGGCCCAGAACACTGCCTTGGGGAACTCCAGCCTGAACAGGAAGAGGAGATGAGAGAAACCCATTCAGGGCCACACGTTGACGACGACTAGAGAGGAAGTCCGCCAGCCATGCGTGGAGATTTCCATGGATACCAAAGGAGGAGAGTTTGGTGAGCAGAGCGGGGTGCCAGACCGTGTCGAAGGCACGTGATATGTCGAGGGAGACAGCTCTAATTTCCTGTTTGGCATTGAGGACCTCCATCCATTGTTGAGACAGCAGAAGCAGCATGTCCAGAGTAGAGTGACCTGGTCTGAAACCAAATTGATGATCAGAGATCAAGCCATTGGAGAAGAGGAAAGATTTCATATCCGAAGCAATGATGGATTCCATGACTTTGCTGATAATTGGGAGAAGGCTGATTGGTCTGTAGTTGCTAGGATCTGTTTTTGCACCTTTTTTGTGCAAAGCGGTGATGTTGGCTGATTTCCAAGCAGATGGCAGTTGACCTTGAGCAAAAGAGAGGGTGAAGAGAACAGAGAGAGGGTGAGATAGAGCGGCAGAGCAGGATTTTAGGACCCGTGGGCTGATGCCGTCGGGTCCAGTTGCAGAATCAGAGTCGAGGGTTGACAGAAACTTTTCCACCTTGTCAGGAGGAAAGGACACGGAGTCCAGGAGCAGCAGGGTACGACTGGGTATGGTGGGTACAGAGAGGGATGGGTTTGGGACATAAGATTTAGAGGCAAACACAGAGTTGAGGCATTCAGCTTTTTCACGTGCGGAGTCAGCTGTGTAGCCGTTTGAGGTAAGGGAGGGGATGGAGGGGGAACAAACACCAAAAACGGATTTGACCAGACGCCACCAGGATTTGGAAGAGGGAGACAGATAAGAGAGTTCGGTCTTGAGAACGGAGAGATATTGTTTCCTGGCTCTCCTGAGGGTGGACACACACTTGTTTCGGGCTTTGTGAAAGGAAATGAGATTTCCTTCCGTTGGATTTGCTTTCCAGGAGACGAAGGCAAGTTGTTTCTGGGCAACAGCCTCACCACAAGATTCCGTGTACCATGGACGGGAGGAAGGGTATGACAACTGAAGACGAGATGGGATAAATCTGTGCATGAGAGAGAGCAATTTACTTTGGAAGAATTCCCAGGATGAGTTGATGTCAGAGGTGGTAGAGATGGGAGACCAGTCCAGATGATTGATGGCTGCTTGAAGACCGTGCCAGTTGGCCTGAGTGAAATGCCAGACTCGTCGACGCTGAGCAGGCTCCCTGAGGATGGTCAGAGAGATGTCCACTTTAACAAGGACATGATCAGATGATCCGATCGGAGCAGAAGAAGAGCAGCAGACATTTTCAGGGAAGTTAGTCATAACCAAGTCCAGAAGAGAAGATGTTCCGTTGACTGAGATCCGGGTCGGGAAATTGACAGATTGTGTCAGTCCCAGTGAGTCGCAGAAGTCCTTTGCTGAAGAGCCATGGCTGGTGAGAGAGGTACCCACACCCAGCCAACTGGCATGGTGACAATTGAAATCACCACATATGAGGAAGAGAGAGTTGGGATGAGTAGATAGAAGTTGGTCCATATCATCAGACAGCGAGATGTAGATGGAGTCATCACTGTTTGGTGGACGGTACAACACACATATGAACAAGAGGTGGGAGCGAAGGGGAAGCCGTAGCCAGAGGTATTCCTGGGGGTGAGGTGGAGAGAGTGCAGTGCAGGGCGAGTGAGGAAGAGAGTTTTTGATAAAGATAGCAACCCCGCCTCCAGGACGAGGCTCAGGTCTATCATACCGGAGGAGGGAGTAGCCCGGGAGAGATACTATGGAATCAGAGACATCATAAAGGAGGAAAGTTTCTGTTAAGCAGATCACGTCTGGTTTGACAGAAGCAACCTGTATGGAGAGATCAGTTAAGTTTGAACGAAGGCCCCGGATGTTTGAGGTCCATACCGTTAATGAAGAGGAAGGGGGAGCATCAGATACAGAACAGGGGGGAGGAGGGGTAGGGTAAGATGTGGAAGAGGTGGAAGAGATAGGGAGAGCTGTTGAAGGTGTGTCAGAGATTTCAGAATAGCTCGGAGAAAGGGAAGGATGGGGCGGACAAAAGGTTTGATGGTGATTGGGTGAGCCACAATGAGGTGTTATTTGAGGAGGGGGAAGAGCGAGGCAGAAGGTTGGGGGAGATGGAGGTGAGAGTTTGAAGGGGGAAGAAGTGGGGAGGACGCTTTGAGGAGGGGGAGTGAGAGGGGGGAAATTGAGAAGCAATGAGGGTGGGGAGATTTGAAGGGGAGGGGTGAGGAGGGAGTTTGGGAGGGAAGGGACAAGGGGAGGGATTTGAAAGGGATGGGATATGGGGGAGATTTGGAGGGGAGGGGTGAGGCAGGAGTCTAGGAGGGGAGGGGCGAGGGGGCGTCTTGGCGGGGAGGGGTGAGGGGGTAGTTTAGGAGGGAGGGGGCAAGGGGGGAGATTTGAAAGGGATGGGTGATGGGGAAGATTTGGAGGGGAGGGGTGATGGGGAAGATTTGGAGGGGAGGGGTTATGGGGAAGATTTGGAGGGGAGGGGTGAGATTGGATTTTTGAAAGTGTACGATTTATGGGAAACGAACATTTATTGCAAAATGAGTTTCTTGTGACCTTCGAGTTAAAAATACGTTTAAGGACGCTGGATGGAGGATGGAGTGCAGGAGAGTTTAGGGAATGTAGAAAAAAGGCACTATAGGAGATGGATATTTTTTTTGGGATGAATTGATTTGGTGAGCAAGTCGAAAGCAGCCTTTTAAAGAAGAAGAAGAAAAAGGTGTTATAAAATATGACGGAATACATAACTTGAGGGGAAAGTGTAAACATTGAAGGTTAATGAGTGAAAACTATCTGGGGAAATGGGGGAGAAACACGTGGTCGAAGAACGAACGAACGAATAAGAATGAATAAACGAATGAGAACAGAGAAGGAAATGTTTTTTTTTTTTTTTTTTTTTTTTTTTTGAGTTGAGATTTACACAAGGAAGTAGGCTATGGGTGAAAAGCCTGGGAATACAGAGAACGAAAGTTATTGGATCACTAACGACGGACCGCTGAGAGAAAAACAAAGCCTCAAGGTTGTACAGTGCACACTGCACAAGGCCTCAAGACACGACACGGCAAACAGACGATCAATTTATGAAAGATAAACACCGAGAAACAACCAAAGTTGCACACAATAACTTCACACCGCCTCTCCTCATAACTCAGCTCACAAACCCGACAAGCGCCGCTCCCTTCTCATCACTCGTTCAACAGAGGACCCCGGCTCATAACTGAGGTGGGGCCTCGCGCGAAGGGTTTTATTGCCATGCCCAGCGAACCCTCTCAATCGTCCAGCCACACCCTGTCAGGCGATGTCACCTCAGCCCTGGTTGGTTGATGGGGTCTTACCGGCTCCGCCCTTGATGTCCGCTTAACATGGCCACACCCCCACCCTTGTGCTACGCCCCTTGTTCAGGCCTTACCTCTTGGCATTTGGCTGGTTTGAGCGAGCAACTGGCAGCTAACGCTGCCGGCCCAACGCGTAACAAACTGCGAGGGGCAATGGGGTGCAGACTGGATAGTGCTCAATGGAGGCGATTAGAGGGAGGCTGCAAAATGAACGGGTCCTACTCTTATTTGTTTTACACAACGCAGATGCAACTATTGGAAATGACCTTATCTCACATATACTAAGAAATAACTAACGTTCTAAGGTGACCTACGTGTTGCATGTGGCCTAACTATGGGGTGCAACCTTTAACCTTAAATGATGTTACCTGTGTGGGTTCTCAAAACCGCAACAATATATATATTGTCGCGATCCCGCCTGGTAAATGTTCCCAGCACGGAATACGGACGTGAATGTCCGGGCTTCAAGTAATCCACGGAGTGGACAAAGAGACGTAATCAACACAATTGTGTTTTAATCGGCCTTCTAGGGGTAAGGCACGATGCTTTATTGGCTCGATCACAAAAACCACGAAAGGTAACAAATGGAATAGGCTGCACAAGCCTGCAGGAACGGTCGGCCACAGACGCTCCAACCAGACGCAGGTAAGATCCTCGCGGCTCCAATCGACGAGCTCCGGGACTCCAAGGATACCAGGATGGAATACCACACAAGGCCGCCAGGAACGGTCGGCCAGGAGCTCCAACACGAAGCAGGCAATATAGGACTCACAGTTCCAATCTACGATCTCCGGGAATCACTCGTTCTCTTCCGGAATCACTCACTCGTACGATCCATAACTATAAACGATCAGCAAAACTCGCTGTCGTGAGGCGTAACGAAAGTTCCCTCGCCTCGAGGCCTCGAACCTCCGAGCTGCGTCCGTCTCATGAGATGGCGGCCGCGCTCTCTGACCCTCCACCAATCACGTCCCGACTCGCCTCCCAATCGCGTGAGGCTCCAAGGAGGTTACGTCAGTGGTGGGCGGGGCACTCATGTGGGTGAGAACAAAGGTGGTTTCACCGGGGGTTTCTCACAGTCCTCCCCCCCTAAGTAAAAACCCCGTCGAATAGACGGCGTTTTTAAAACCAGTATTTGTAGTAGGTGCAAATCACATGGCAAGATGATGGCGGGAATTGCTAACAGGCAATTAACGCAATTAACAATTACTAACACTTGTTAACAATAATAACGAAACAACGCAACAATACAACGCAACGCAATGGCGCAACACAATAACGCAACAATAACGCACTTATTAACGCAACAGGCAATTAACAGGCGTTAACAGGGTAAACAATGAACCAGTTTTGTTTTTTTTTTCCCCACACAATATTAAACACCATACACCCCATTAACATCTACCCCACAAGAGTTACACTTCACCCAAAGCACAATAGAGAAACAAGGGAGCCAAACTCAAGGTGGGGAAACATTTACAGGAGGGAAACGGACCGAGACCTAGAGCGGCGGGTTCTCCTCCGGTGTCGAGAACGACAGTCATATGCGTAATGACCCCTTTCACCGCACTGGTAACATCGATCTTTCGGGTCGAACGGCCTGCGGACCAAAGAGCGTCTGAAACGAGGCCGCCGCGACATGCCATTCGACATCTCGACGCACACACGCGATCCGCAAATTAACCTTCCATCAAGGGCTCTGACCGAATCTTCAGCATCTCGTGGCTCTTCAAACTCAACAACTGCAAATCCAGGTGGGTTTCGAGCAACCCCTACGTTGCGGAGTGGTCCGTAATGTTCGAAGACCCTCCCTAGCTCGGCTTTCGCTGCTCCATTGCCCAGGTTTCCCACATATACCTTAGCATTAGCGTTCCTGCTGAATCGCGACATGGCGGGAGCGGTCCCTGAGGAGCACGGCACCGGAGGTTGGCTTGACGGGAGGCTCGGGTGGACTTCAGCTGACGCAACGTCACCGTCGGAAACTGGAGTCGAGGCGCTAGGCTCCTCGGGCCAGAGTGAAGATATGTCTGACTCCGCCACTCTCTCCGCCTGTTTACTCTGGGCTCTAGGGACCCCCCCACAGGTCAGAGTCAATGACTCCTCCCTGGCTATGGCATCATTGCCAATCAGCAAGGAGACCCCGGGTATAGGGTAGTAGGGTACTACCACACAGGTCACTGGACCCTTAAAAATGTCACTCCGGACCTCGAGGAGGGCAAGGGGGTACCGGCCAAGAACCCGGTCAATGCCCCGAAGGAGGGTATACTCGCCGGTATAACGCATCTGAGAGGCCGGAACTACCCCCACCCGGAGAACACACCGTGTCGCCCCAGTATCCCGAAGGTATTTGGTCTCAAACTTCAGCATCGAATCGGGGCCACCCACTAAGGCTGTCCCTGAATACTCCTGATGCAGTGGATGAATGGAATTAGCCCCGGTGGCAGTGACCTCGGTCACCGATGCCACCGTCGTGTGCGAGGGCCCGGCGGATGAGTTCCACTGATCTCCCTCCGACTTAACAGGAGGGTTGCCTCGGTAGGCCGGACTGGCGGGATTAGAGAAACAGCGGTTTTCACCGTGCCCCACGCGTTTGCAGAAATCGCACCAGGGCCCTGCCCTGGTCTGCGGCTCGCGAGCGCCCCCAGTGGAGGTCATCGGAGAACCCTTCCCCTCGATCCAGCCGCCGGGCAGACGGGGGGCGGTCTTGATCGCAGACTCCTCCGTCTTACGAAGCGACTGCGTGACTTGCAGCATTTTGCACGACAAAACATGTTTATCAATAAGGTTGACGCAGTCTGCCAAGGAAACAGTGTCCTTGTCGACAAGAAACAATGCTAAGTCAGGCGGAAGCTGTTGATCGATACGGTAACGCACCAGGAGTTCCGCAACCGCTTGAGGTAACTCCACCTTGCTCCCCTTGAACCATCTCTGCAGCTGTTCCAACAAGGCCCGCGAATGTTCCTCATAGGTTTGACTGGACTCACGAGTCCAGCTGAAAAAATTTCTCCTATAAATACATGCGGACACCGCATAGGCATTCAAAATCTCGGCCTTCAATGCCCTGTATTTGTTTGCGTCCTCGGTTGCCATCCTCGCATATACCTCCCTCGCCTTCTCAGATAGATGGCTCACAAGATGGCCGACCCACAAGCTCTCATCAATGCCACCGGCAGCCAACAACTTCTCCGCCATCTCCAGATACGCTTCTGGCTTCGTGTCTCCCGTCCAGTCCGGCAAACGAACATGAACAGTTTCCGGGACTCTTGCAGCAGACCCCTCTGCCCGCAGTCGTTCAGTCAACATTCGCAACTCATGCTCTCTGACGCGTTCAGCTTCTGCTGCCGCATGCTCTCTCGCTGCTGCCGCACGCTCTCCCTCTGCTGCTGCCGCACGCTCTCTCTCTGCTGCCGCATGCTCTCTCTCTGCTGCTGCACGCTCTCCCTCTGCTGCTGCCGCACGCTCTCTCTCTCTCTCACGCTCTCTCTCTGCTGCCGCATGCTCTCTCTCTGCTGCCGCATGCTCTCTCTCTGCTGCCGCATGCTCTCTCTCTGCTGCCGCAGCACGCTCTGCCTCTGCCCTGTCATTCTCCCTGTTATACATGTCAAGTTGTTGAACCGGAGTCAGCCCGGTCCAGAAGGGCGAACGCATGCATTTAGTCATGATGGAATCGCTTCCTAACATCTCGGGTTGAGTGACCGGGTCAAGGCTGCTTGCGTCGCTCACCTCGCCACCCACGTGACTGTCAACATGATCAGGTTGAACTCTCACTTCCCTGGTCGACATAGCTTGGCTACGAGTTATCATACGACCAGGCACAAAACACAACCTCAACACAACGCTCAAACACAACGCTCTGTTGGGGAAATACGACACAACTACGCAATATCACCCGCACATCAAATTGCCAATGAGAAAAATACCACGTACAAATACTCACGTTTTTTTTTTTTTCGG
Organism: Myxine glutinosa; assembly: GCF_964187855.1. Classification (NCBI taxonomy): domain Eukaryota; kingdom Metazoa; phylum Chordata; class Myxini; order Myxiniformes; family Myxinidae; genus Myxine; species Myxine glutinosa. The sequence continues at coordinate 8,864,185 of NC_136269.1, forward strand.
TTGTTTGGAGGGATCCGAGGCTATTCGCTTATTCTTTGTCGGTTGTTTGGAGGGATCCGAGGCTATTCACTTCTCTGCCCAAGACAGCGTCCTACGGCGAGAAAGTTCCTCCCAGACGGCGTCCGCTGGTGAGAAGGCGATGAACAGATGCCAGAAGATGTCGTCCACTGCAGAATTCCCGTCTCAATCGAATGGCTCTTACTTGAATGATCCTAGGACGAGCAACCCATTTGTCGCGATCCCGCCTGGTAAATGTTCCCAGCACGGAATACGGACGTGAATGTCCGGGCTTCAAGTAATCCACGGAGTGGACAAAGAGACGTAATCAACACAATTGTGTTTTAATCGGCCTTCTAGGGGTAAGGCACGATGCTTTATTGGCTCGATCACAAAAACCACGAAAGGTAACAAATGGAATAGGCTGCACAAGCCTGCAGGAACGGTCGGCCACAGACGCTCCAACCAGACGCAGGTAAGATCCTCGCGGCTCCAATCGACGAGCTCCGGGACTCCAAGGATACCAGGATGGAATACCACACAAGGCCGCCAGGAACGGTCGGCCAGGAGCTCCAACACGAAGCAGGCAATATAGGACTCACAGTTCCAATCTACGATCTCCGGGAATCACTCGTTCTCTTCCGGAATCACTCACTCGTACGATCCATAACTATAAACGATCAGCAAAACTCGCTGTCGTGAGGCGTAACGAAAGTTCCCTCGCCTCGAGGCCTCGAACCTCCGAGCTGCGTCCGTCTCATGAGATGGCGGCCGCGCTCTCTGACCCTCCACCAATCACGTCCCGACTCGCCTCCCAATCGCGTGAGGCTCCAAGGAGGTTACGTCAGTGGTGGGCGGGGCACTCATTTGGGTGAGAACAAAGGTGGTTTCACCGGGGGTTTCTCACAGTCCTCCCCCCCTAAGTAAAAACCCCGTCGAATAGACGGCGTTTTTAAAACCAGTATTTGTAGTAGGTGCAAATCACATGGCAAGATGATGGCGGGAATTGCTAACAGGCAATTAACGCAATTAACAATTACTAACACTTGTTAACAATAATAACGAAACAACGCAACAATACAACGCAACGCAATGGCGCAACACAATAACGCAACAATAACGCACTTATTAACGCAACAGGCAATTAACAGGCGTTAACAGGGTAAACAATGAACCAGTTTTGTTTTTTTTTTCCCCACACAATATTAAACACCATACACCCCATTAACATCTACCCCACAAGAGTTACACTTCACCCAAAGCACAATAGAGAAACAAGGGAGCCAAACTCAAGGTGGGGAAACATTTACAGGAGGGAAACGGACCGAGACCTAGAGCGGCGGGTTCTCCTCCGGTGTCGAGAACGACAGTCATATGCGTAATGACCCCTTTCACCGCACTGGTAACATCGATCTTTCGGGTCGAACGGCCTGCGGACCAAAGAGCGTCTGAAACGAGGCCGCCGCGACATGCCATTCGACATCTCGACGCACACACGCGATCCGCAAATTAACCTTCCATCAAGGGCTCTGACCGAATCTTCAGCATCTCGTGGCTCTTCAAACTCAACAACTGCAAATCCAGGTGGGTTTCGAGCAACCCCTACGTTGCGGAGTGGTCCGTAATGTTCGAAGACCCTCCCTAGCTCGGCTTTCGCTGCTCCATTGCCCAGGTTTCCCACATATACCTTAGCATTAGCGTTCCTGCTGAATCGCGACATGGCGGGAGCGGTCCCTGAGGAGCACGGCACCGGAGGTTGGCTTGACGGGAGGCTCGGGTGGACTTCAGCTGACGCAACGTCACCGTCGGAAACTGGAGTCGAGGCGCTAGGCTCCTCGGGCCAGAGTGAAGATATGTCTGACTCCGCCACTCTCTCCGCCTGTTTACTCTGGGCTCTAGGGACCCCCCCACAGGTCAGAGTCAATGACTCCTCCCTGGCTATGGCATCATTGCCAATCAGCAAGGAGACCCCGGGTATAGGGTAGTAGGGTACTACCACACAGGTCACTGGACCCTTAAAAATGTCACTCCGGACCTCGAGGAGGGCAAGGGGGTACCGGCCAAGAACCCGGTCAATGCCCCGAAGGAGGGTATACTCGCCGGTATAACGCATCTGAGAGGCCGGAACTACCCCCACCCGGAGAACACACCGTGTCGCCCCAGTATCCCGAAGGTATTTGGTCTCAAACTTCAGCATCGAATCGGGGCCACCCACTAAGGCTGTCCCTGAATACTCCTGATGCAGTGGATGAATGGAATTAGCCCCGGTGGCAGTGACCTCGGTCACCGATGCCACCGTCGTGTGCGAGGGCCCGGCGGATGAGTTCCACTGATCTCCCTCCGACTTAACAGGAGGGTTGCCTCGGTAGGCCGGACTGGCGGGATTAGAGAAACAGCGGTTTTCACCGTGCCCCACGCGTTTGCAGAAATCGCACCAGGGCCCTGCCCTGGTCTGCGGCTCGCGAGCGCCCCCAGTGGAGGTCATCGGAGAACCCTTCCCCTCGATCCAGCCGCCGGGCAGACGGGGGGCGGTCTTGATCGCAGACTCCTCCGTCTTACGAAGCGACTGCGTGACTTGCAGCATTTTGCACGACAAAACATGTTTATCAATAAGGTTGACGCAGTCTGCCAAGGAAACAGTGTCCTTGTCGACAAGAAACAATGCTAAGTCAGGCGGAAGCTGTTGATCGATACGGTAACGCACCAGGAGTTCCGCAACCGCTTGAGGTAACTCCACCTTGCTCCCCTTGAACCATCTCTGCAGCTGTTCCAACAAGGCCCGCGAATGTTCCTCATAGGTTTGACTGGACTCACGAGTCCAGCTGAAAAAATTTCTCCTATAAATACATGCGGACACCGCATAGGCATTCAAAATCTCGGCCTTCAATGCCCTGTATTTGTTTGCGTCCTCGGTTGCCATCCTCGCATATACCTCCCTCGCCTTCTCAGATAGATGGCTCACAAGATGGCCGACCCACAAGCTCTCATCAATGCCACCGGCAGCCAACAACTTCTCCGCCATCTCCAGATACGCTTCTGGCTTCGTGTCTCCCGTCCAGTCCGGCAAACGAACATGAACAGTTTCCGGGACTCTTGCAGCAGACCCCTCTGCCCGCAGTCGTTCAGTCAACATTCGCAACTCATGCTCTCTGACGCGTTCAGCTTCTGCTGCCGCATGCTCTCTCGCTGCTGCCGCACGCTCTCCCTCTGCTGCTGCCGCACGCTCTCTCTCTGCTGCCGCATGCTCTCTCTCTGCTGCTGCACGCTCTCCCTCTGCTGCTGCCGCACGCTCTCTCTCTCACGCTCTCTCTCTGCTGCCGCATGCTCTCTCTCTGCTGCCGCATGCTCTCTCTCTGCTGCCGCATGCTCTCTCTCTGCTGCCGCAGCACGCTCTGCCTCTGCCCTGTCATTCTCCCTGTTATACATGTCAAGTTGTTGAACCGGAGTCAGCCCGGTCCAGAAGGGCGAACGCATGCATTTAGTCATGATGGAATCGCTTCCTAACATCTCGGGTTGAGTGACCGGGTCAAGGCTGCTTGCGTCGCTCACCTCGCCACCCACGTGACTGTCAACATGATCAGGTTGAACTCTCACTTCCCTGGTCGACATAGCTTGGCTACGAGTTATCATACGACCAGGCACAAAACACAACCTCAACACAACGCTCAAACACAACGCTCTGTTGGGGAAATACGACACAACTACGCAATATCACCCGCACATCAAATTGCCAATGAGAAAAATACCACGTACAAATACTCACGTTTTTTTTTTTTTTCGGTTGTTTGGAGGGATCCGAGGCTATTCGCTTATTCTTTGTCGGTTGTTTGGAGGGATCCGAGGCTATTCACTTCTCTGCCCAAGACAGCGTCCTACGGCGAGAAAGTTCCTCCCAGACGGCGTCCGCTGGTGAGAAGGCGATGAACAGATGCCAGAAGATGTCGTCCACTGCAGAATTCCCGTCTCAATCGAATGGCTCTTACTTGAATGATCCTAGGACGAGCAACCCATTTGTCGCGATCCCGCCTGGTAAATGTTCCCAGCACGGAATACGGACGTGAATGTCCGGGCTTCAAGTAATCCACGGAGTGGACAAAGAGACGTAATCAACACAATTGTGTTTTAATCGGCCTTCTAGGGGTAAGGCACGATGCTTTATTGGCTCGATCACAAAAACCACGAAAGGTAACAAATGGAATAGGCTGCACAAGCCTGCAGGAACGGTCGGCCACAGACGCTCCAACCAGACGCAGGTAAGATCCTCGCGGCTCCAATCGACGAGCTCCGGGACTCCAAGGATACCAGGATGGAATACCACACAAGGCCGCCAGGAACGGTCGGCCAGGAGCTCCAACACGAAGCAGGCAATATAGGACTCACAGTTCCAATCTACGATCTCCGGGAATCACTCGTTCTCTTCCGGAATCACTCACTCGTACGATCCATAACTATAAACGATCAGCAAAACTCGCTGTCGTGAGGCGTAACGAAAGTTCCCTCGCCTCGAGGCCTCGAACCTCCGAGCTGCGTCCGTCTCATGAGATGGCGGCCGCGCTCTCTGACCCTCCACCAATCACGTCCCGACTCGCCTCCCAATCGCGTGAGGCTCCAAGGAGGTTACGTCAGTGGTGGGCGGGGCACTCATTTGGGTGAGAACAAAGGTGGTTTCACCGGGGGTTTCTCACAATATATATATATATATATATATATATATATATATATATATATATATATATATATATATATATATATATATATATATATACAGTATATGTATATATATATATATATATATATATATATATATATATATATATATATATATTGTTACGGACACGACTTATTAGGATGTTATTATGGGCCGAGCGGAATGGCCGCCGTGTTCGCACAGTTTACCCGATTACACTCGAACGTTGGCCAAATCGCGCTATGCTAAATCAATTAAGGAAAGGACACAACGGCTGGGTTAAATGACACGACACCAGGGGTACAGTTCTCAAGACCTCCGGAGGAGGTTATAATATGGGATATGCAGAACGTTTAGATTACACTGACAAGAGGTACAGCACAGAAAGGTAGGCACTTAAACACGGTCTTATCTTAGCCCCGACAGACCACAGATAAACGGGACAAGACTGACTCACACAGGGATTGATGGCAAGGAAGGGCAGAATCGATGGCTCAAGGTGCACCTTGGCTCAGGGGCAGAATCGACCCGGTCCGGTCCAGAGATGCGGGAGGTATCTCTCAGCGCTAGGAGGTGACGTTCTTTCTCCAAGCTGGGGGCGCATCTGACGTCACCTCCGGTAAGTGGCTGCGTATATCCAGCGGGGAGTGACACGCCCTCGGCTCGTTAGCTCCGCCCCAGATGGAATCGGCCCGCCGCTTCTTATTGGGTGCGGGTGGGTTACCGGGCTCCGCCCTTGACGAGGAGCTGACAGTCAGCCCCTTCGTGGTAACCCCGTCGGAGCACATGGGCAATGGCGGCTAACCAAGCCGGAGTGAGGACGCCCACTCCCCGCACCACCGCCGCGCCGCCCCCGCTGTGGTTGTAGTTGTTGTTGTTGTTGTAGTTCCATGAGATGATGGGAGGATGCGGAGATGAGGTTGTGGGGAGGTATTGGGAGGCCCTAAACTCACTACTGGTGCCATACAATCACATTCTGGTGCAACGAAGAGTCAGAATTAATGGAAACGAGTCCTTAACTGACATAGACTAAGAATAACTAGCAAGATGTCCTATAGTTGTCTACGTGAGATGCGGTGAACCTGGGCACGACATTTAATGGGGGAAAAAGGGGAAGGTCGGGGCTACAGAGTGTTGTTTACAGACAATGGGACTAGGGAATGGGGGATTGGGGATAGTTGGGGAGTATTGGGGAAATAGGGGAATATTTACAAGCGGATATGGATGGAGGCCAAATCCCATATCCGCAACATTGCACCCTTCTCTACCTCGGGGCGTCCCGACCCGATAAATTTTTACCTACTTTAGTGTGGCACTCAGATGTAGTTCCCTCTACTATTAACTCTACCCTGAGTGCAACAGTTTTACAGATGTTCATAAATGAGTAAATATGTCCCCCTGCGACGTTGCACCCTTCTCCTCACAGAAACACACCCACAGGATAACCGAATCGCGGAAAGAATTCTCAAACTAAACATACAGCCGGTAGGGAGCATTATTTACACAAGACTACGCTGATATTTACACTACGATCCAGGACCTGTTTTTGGAGGAACACATGCAGATGTTATGCATAGAGAGAGAGCACGCATGCCAGCATCGATACACCAACCCACGAGTGCTCTGTGGCCCTACGGCCTTTAATAATGTGCAGAGCACCCCATCCAAGCACCAAAAGCACCACCCCATAACACAGTCAGCACCATCCGGTGCACCAATAAAATGTTCATAAATCACCAGTGGTGTCGCAGCCGGCCGATGTTCTGCCGCTGGTCTTGCCTTCATGTGGTGCACTTGGCCTTCTTGCTTCTTTAAAAATAAAGAAAGGCGCCAACCGCGTCCATTTCTGTTTTGTGGCCGTCAGGGGGCCAACTAAAAGTGGTTCACCTGTATGGCATAGGTGCCACGTTGACCCATAGGTCCATCAACGGGTGGTGCTTGCCCACAAAAGACTGCGGTCCATGGTGGGCGGCCACAAAAATTGCGGTCCATATGGTGTATCGATCCCGGCAGCAAGCAGCGAAAGTGCAGGCCCACAACTGCGGAGCCAGCACCTCTCTCTCCTCTCTCTCTGCCCCAAAGCCAGATCCTCGGAGGTGGGAGACAAAAGAAGAAGACAAGTGAGTAAGGTGGTAAGGGCGCAAAAGTGCACGCAATACAAGATGATGCACACTGGGGGCACATGGGAACCAGGTGAGACAGGTACGTTCCTACCGTACGCCCCACCCCCCCACCAGGTAACCTACATGGCCCCTCCCTTACCCCTTACTGTATCCACAAAACACAACACTACCCATAAACATCTACTTTACAAATCAACAAACGTCCCTACTGTCTTCCCCGTTCCTCCCATAAACCAAATTCGTCTTCTCTCCCTCCTAACCAATCAAATTTGCCATTTTCAACTCTCATCAAAATTTGCCATCTCCAACTCAACATCATAATTTGCCATCACCAATTCATCATCAGTCCCTCCTAAGGAGGGAGAGATGGAATCACCCCAATGTCTCATCCACGTCGTGATGCGTCTCACCAATCCACACAGCAATTCTCATTTCCTGCACACAGAACAAAGAAAACACAGGTGTGGAGTCATCATCATCACCTCAGGTAAGTGGCTGCGTATGGTGCGACAGGTTCATCAATCCTAACTATTTCCTAAATGACTTTAACAACTTTACATTACCCGGGGTGTTTCTCCTGCCAAACCATTGGCCCTCTTACACTATGGGTTCTAAAAACCAATTCCCATTGCCCAAACTGTGGTGCTTTTCAATTTGGGGTCTCACTCCCCCGATTCATCTCTCGGTGCCCTCGCACAATTTCTGGGCTGCGACGTGTAGCTCTCCTAGCCGGTCTACCCACCTGCACACCTCCACCACTGCAGTTGCCTCCGAGCTTACCTGCTCCTCACCCTAACCTATCTACCTGGGGAAGACCCTCTGGCGCTCTCCCCACTCGGTGCCCTCTCTGGCACTGGGCTACCCGGGTCCGTCCTCCGGATCCTCGGGCCCCACTGACACTAACGGCTCCCAGAGCCCACCTGCGGCCTTACCTGGCCGACATCCTCACAGTGGTGGAGTGCCCAACCAACTACACACACTAACAGGCTACACGCCCAGCCATTTCCACAACACTAATGCACCCATCCACAATACCATTCTGCAACCGCACCACAAATGCCAATATCCAACCACAATTTACCTATACCCTCTACCTAACACTTACACTACCCGCCCCGGGTACTCGTGAAAGGGGTCCACTCTTCCCCCATCCACACCTTCGCACCATGCACACCACTCCGTACCACTTACTCCAACTCTCTCCACACCAGTCATTCTCTGCTCCATATATTCCACACACCTGCACTTGCACACCTGTGCTCTCACACCTGGTGCCACCTGCACCCTTCTCTCCCCAAGCGCATTCGCGCTGATCCACAACACTCACTACTCATACACTGCTCCACACACCTGTCCAGTTCTCACACAGCATCATCTCATCTAACTACTCCCCTCTGAAACTTGCGCTTCCCAGTCGTCCCTTTAAACTATTGCGCTCCCACGTCATTATCATCCACACTAATCTACCTGCGTCCCCACTACAGGTATCAGTCACTAAGTAAACTTAACGTTACCTAATGTCATCTTCGCTAGATCCCTACCAATATCCTAACCCACCCGGGCTAGTTTTCACTGCCATACACCCCATAATCTATTGCGCATTTGCCCCACTATGGGAAGGGTGGCAGGGATGCCACCCTTACCCACCGTCATACGGCGCGAGTGGGACCTTGTGGGACCACCTCGTATGTGAGCCGTTGCCCGCCTGCCGGACCCCGTGCGTCGCCCCTTGCGGGGTCAGCGCGGGGCCGAACCGGCCGGGCCCCCACAGTACATTACCCCCAAGGGGCTCTCGTGCCTCCCCGGTCCCTCTAACAACTACCCCCGTTGGTGTCGATGCATGGGTCACACTTCCGCAACCCGCTACCCATTCCATACCACTACAACCTTGCTCACCCACACCTCGCACCTCTCGTTCCATACCCTCCGGACCAGCCATACACCTCACTCTTGGCCTCTCACGAACATCCGGGTCTATCTCGACCCCCAAGCTTATTAAATCACCTGGCGCATCATACGCACGACCATATTGGTCACCACTTACACCGGGTCCTCTTTCTCTTCGCTTCTCTTCCATCACCTGCGAATCCCTCATCCGGTTAATGAGCACATCATCACGATCCGAACACAGACTTTGGACCAATTCTTTTACTTCCTCCTTTATCTCTTTCTTATCCTCTCTCCGTCGCTTCTTAATTTCGCTCACCCCTTCTTCCACTTCTTCTAATTTCTGCTTCACCTCCTTCATCTCCTCGTGCGCCCCTTTAAGTTCTTCCTCTAACTCCACTTTATTTTTTTCTATGTGCTCCCGCACCTCCCGCTCTTTAACCTCCATCACCTCTACCACTTTGTTCATTTTCCTCGTCAGGTCCTCATGTACCGTCTGACACTCTTTTTTAATTACCCCTACGTCCTTTTTCATCTCCTTCTGTGTCGATTTTAAACCCTCTATTACCGCTGTGTTCTTCTTTACCTGGTCCGTTAGTTCTTTTTGTCCCTCTGTCAGTTGTTCCACCTCCTGCGTCAGGTCCTCTATGCCCCCTTGTAATTTTACAGTCCCCTTTCTCACCTCCTTCTCCATGTGCTCCTTACAGTGCCTCACCTCCTCGCGCACTCCTCCGACCTCCTCACTCACCCCTCTTCTGATCTCCTCTCCCATCACTTGCATCTCCTGCCCAGATGCCACCCTCATCTGCTCCATTTCCTCCCTGTGAGCATCCAGTTTGGTTTCTACCCCCATTCTGACCCCCTCTATCTGCTGCCCCATTTGTTTAACTTCCCTTTCCGCTTGGTCCCTCATGTCCCTCAATTTGCCTTCCATACTGTTTTCTAACCCCTCTAACCCATTTTTCACTCCCTCTATCTGATTCTCCTGGGCAGCCATTCTATTTTCTACCCCCGTTAACCCCTCCTGTATTTCCCCTAATCTATTGTCTAATTTCCCAAATTTCTTGTCTAATCCCTTAAAATTATTGTCTAACCCCTCACCGGTACCCCTCGCTTCATCCCTCACTACCCCCATTTGGCCCTCCAATCGCTCACTATCAGCCCTCATTCCCACAATTTGGTTTCCCAACCGCTCACCCTGAGCCTCTATACTGTTTTTCAAACCTCCAATTTCTTCCATAAGGGCCCTCATTTGCATAAAAAAAAGGTTCAAATCCACCGGTCGCGCTCCTACGGTCGCGGGCGTGGTCGCCGTGGCCATGTGTGAGGTGCCATTTTGCGCTCCCGTAACCTCGTGCGCGACGACGCTCTTTTGCGAACCTGCCACCCTCACTGCTTCGCTCTCCTCATGTCCCTCATTTTGGTCCTGGATCGACCCTGCCTCACTCTCCTCTACCGGAACCCTGCCGTCTTGGTCTGCCATAGCGCGACTTTCAAAATTCGGGTTTTTTTTTTTTTTTTTAAACACAATCAAATTTCGCCGTTATAATTTCGAGCGCGTGAAACGCGCTCCGGGACCGATCCCACTTCCCGACACCAATTGTTACGGACACGACTTATTAGGATGTTATTATGGGCCGAGCGGAATGGCCGCCGTGTTCGCACAGTTTACCCGATTACACTCTAACGTTGGCCAAATCGCGCTATGCTAAATCAATTAAGGAAAGGACACAACGGCTGGGTTAAATGACACGACACCAGGGGTACAGTTCTCAAGACCTCCGGAGGAGGTTATAATATGGGATATGCAGAACGTTTAGATTACACTGACAAGAGGTACAGCACAGAAAGGTAGGCACTTAAACACGGTCTTATCTTAGCCCCGACAGACCACAGATAAACGGGACAAGACTGACTCACACAGGGATTGATGGCAAGGAAGGGCAGAATCGATGGCTCAAGGTGCACCTTGGCTCAGGGGCAGAATCGACCCGGTCCGGTCCAGAGATGCGGGAGGTATCTCTCAGCACTAGGAGGTGACGTTCTTTCTCCAAGCTGGGGGCGCATCTGACGTCACCTCCGGTAAGTGGCTGCGTATATCCAGCGGAGAGTGACATGCCCTCGGCTCGTTAGCTCCGCCCCAGATGGAATCGGCCCGCCGCTTCTTATTGGGTGCGGGGGGGTTACCGGGCTCCGCCCTTGACGAGGAGCTGACAGTCAGCACCTTCGTGGTAACCCCGTCGGAGCACATGGGCAATGGCGGCTAACCAAGCCGGAGTGAGGACGCCCACTCCTCGCACCGCCGCCGCGCCGCCCCCGCTGTGGTTGTAGTTGTTGTTGTTGTTGTAGTTCCATGAGATGATTGGAGGATGTGGAGATGAGGTTGTGGGGAGGTATTGGGAGGCCCTAAACTCACTACTGGTGCCATACAATCACATTCTGGTGCAACGAAGAGTCAGAATTAATGGAAACGAGTCCTTAACTGACATAGACTAAGAATAACTAGCAAGATGTCCTATAGTTGTCTATGTGAGATGCGGTGAACCTGGGCACGACATTTAATGGGGGAAAAAGGGGAAGGTCGGGGCTACAGAGTGTTGTTTACAGACAATGGGACAAGGGAATGGGGGATTCGGGATAGTTGGGGAGTATTGGGGAAATAGGGGAATATTTACAAGCGGATATGGATGGAGGCCAAATCCCATATCCGCAACAATATATATATATATATATATATATATATATATATATATATATATATATATATATATATATATATATATATATATATATATATATACAGACTTGGCATTTAATATGGAATATTTTTTTGTGGGGGTGAACTGACTTTTCAAGATGTCTTCGAACCAAAAGTTCATTGGAATTATGTTGAAATTATTCTAGATTTTGTTAATGTGACCTTTAATAGAAACAAAAACCACATTTGACATTTCGAAACATATAAATTGATCCTTGAAAGTGATGGAAACTGATATCGAACTCAATTTTTTTTTTTTTTTTTTTTTTTTTTTTTGTACACTGAATCGAGGCTCGTGCGTGAAAGAGCTAACATTTATTTCACAAACAAATCAACCAGACAAACAAAATATACAAAAAGAGGGAGCGGAAGACAAGATGGGGAGAGAAGGGGAAGCACACAGCCACAACATTTGAGAGCAGGGGGAAGTGTGGGAGGGAGAGGGCTTGGGGGCAGGAGGCGTGCGAAGGGGGGGGGGGGGGGGGTGGGAGAAGTATAAAACACAAGGGGACCGAAATTAGCGGGGGTAGAAAAGATCAAGGTTTTGGATGGGGGAGGATAAGAGATGGTGGTGAACAGCTGTTTTAAAGACCTGGAGGGTGGAGTGGGATTGAAGAGAGTGAGGGAGTTTGTTCCAGAGGCGGGAGAAAAGAGGAATGAAGGAGTGAAGGTGAGCAGAAAGTCTTGATTTTCGCAGTTTAACCATAAGAGGGTTGCAGGCAGATCTTTTGCGACCTGTAGGAATATTTGGGGGACAGAGCCCAGAGAGGGCTGGGGGGGCAAGGCCAGAGAGGAGTCGGTAGAAGACGGAAAGACCACCAACCTGCCTGCGGTGAGTGAGTGAAAGGCCCTTGGAGTTAGCTTCATCGCGGGAGATTCCAATGATTCTGAACGCTTTGGTTTCAACAGCGTGAAGACGGGCTGGGTGTGAGGCAGGAGCACAAGACCAGAGGGGAGAGCAGTATTCCATAGAGCTGCGGATGAAAGCCTTGTATGTGGTGAGGAGCTCAGTTGTGCCAAGGAAGGACTTCGCACGACGGAGGATGCCCAGTCGGTGACTGGCTTTGGAGGCCAGATTTGAAATGTGGTTTTCCCAGGAAAGATCATGGCAAATAGTGAGACCCAAAAGCTTGAGTGACAGAACTTCTTGGAGAGGATTATTCAGAAAGTGGATGGGAGGGTTTTCCAGTCGGTGTTTTCGGAGAGACATCGTAAGAATGCGAGATTTATCAGGATTGAAAGACATGTTCCATTTGTTTGCCCAGTCTGTGATTTTGTCCAGGTCTGCAGAGAGTGAGGAGGCTGCAGACTGCCGATCTGAGGGATGAGGAATGGAGCGACAGAGAGTAGAGTCGTCAGCAAAGAGATAGAGAGGATTTTCAAGAGAGTCAGAGAGATCATTGATGAAGACCAGAAAAAGCACAGGGCCCAGAACACTACCTTGGGGAACTCCAGCCTGAACAGGAAGAGGACATGAGAGAAACCCATTCAGGGCCACACGTTGACTACGACCAGAGAGGAAGTCCGCCAGCCATGCATGGAGATTTCCATGGATACCAAAGGAGGAGAGTTTGGTGAGCAGAGCAGGGTGCCAGACCGTATCGAAGGCACGTGAAATGTCAAGGGAGACGGCTCTAATTTCCTGTTTGGCGTTCAGGACCTCCATCCATTGTTGAGAAAGCAGAAGCAGCATGTCCAGAGTAGAGTGACCAGGTCTGAAACCAAATTGATGATCAGAGATCAAGCCATTGGAGAAGAGGAAAGATTTCATATCTGAAGCAATGATGGATACCATGACTTTGCTGATAATTGGGAGAAGGCCGATTGGTCTGTAGATGCTGGGATCTGGTTTTGCACCTTTTTTGTGCAAAGCGGTGATGTTGGCTGATTTCCAAGCAGATGGCAGATGACCTTGAGCAAAAGAGAGGGTGAAGAGAACAGAAAGAGGGAGTGAAAGAGCGGAAGCACATGATTTTAGGACCCGTGGGCTGATGCCGTCAGGACCAGTTGCAGAATCAGAGTCGAGGGTTGACAGAAACTTTTCCACCTTGTCAGGAGGAAAGGACACAGAGTCCAGGAGCAGCTGGGTACGACTGGGTACGGTGGGTACAGAGAGGGATGGGTTTGGGACACAAGATTTAGAGGCAAACACAGAGTTGAGGCATTCAGCTTTTTCACGTGCGGAGTCAGCCGTTAAGCCGTTTGAGGTGAGGGAGGGGATGGAGGGGGAACAAACACCAGAAACAGATTTGACCAGACGCCACCAGGATTTGGAAGAGGGAGACAGATAAGAGAGTTCGGTCTTGAGAACGGTGAGATATTGTTTCCTGGCTCTCCTGAGGGTGGACACACACTTGTTTCAGGCTTTGTGAAAGGAAATGAGATTTCCTTCCGTTGGATTTGCTTTCCAGGAGACGAAAGCAAGTTGTTTCAGGGCAACAGCCTCACCACAAGATTCCGTGTACCATGGACGGGAGGAAGGGTATGACAACTGAAGACGAGATGGGATAAATCTGTGCATGAGAGAGAGCAATTTACTTTGAAAGAATTCCCAGGATGAGTTGATGTCAGAGGCGGTAGAGATGGGAGACCAGTCCAGATGATTGATGGCTGCTTGAAGACCGTGCCAGTTGGCCTGAGTGAAATGCCAGACTCGTCGACGCTGAGGAGGCTCTCTGAGAATGGTCAGAGAGATGTCCACTTTGACAAGCACATGATCAGATGAGCCGATTGGAGCAGAAGAAGAGCAGCAGACATTTTCAGGGAAGTTTGTCATAACCAAATCCACAAGAGAAGATGCTCCGTTGACTGAGATCCGGGTCGGGAAATTGACAGATTGTGTCAGTCCCAGTGAGTCGCAGAAGTCCTTTGCTGAAGAGCCATGGCTGGTGAGAGAGGTACCCACACCCAGCCAACTGGCATGGTGACAATTGAAATCACCACATATGAGGAAGAGAGAGTTGGGATGGGTAGATAGAAGTTGGTCCATATTATCAGACAGCGAGATGTAGAATGAGTCATCACTGTTTGGTGGACGGTACAACACACATATGAACAAAAGGTGGGAGCGAAGGGGAAGCCGTAGCCAAAGGTATTCCTGGGGGTGAGGTGGAGAGAGGGCAGTGGAGGGCGAGTGAGGAAGAGAGTTTTTTTATAAAGATAGCAACCCCACCTCCAGGACGAGGCTCAGGTCTATCATACCGGAGGAGGGAGTAACCTGGGAGAGATACCAAGGAATCAGCGACATCATGAAGGAGGAAAGTTTCTGTTAAGCAGATCACGTCTGGTTTGTCAGAAGCAACCTGTATGGAGAGATCAGACAAGTTTGAGCGAAGGCCCCGGATGTTTGAGGTCCACACCGTTAATGAAGAGGAAGGGGGAGCATCAGGTCCAGAACAGGGGGGGGGGAGGGGTAGGGTAAGATGTGGAAGAGGAGGAAGAGGTAGGGAGAGCTGTTGAAGGTGTGTCAGAGATTTCAGAGATTTCAGAATAGCTTGGAGAAAGGGAAGAATGGGGCGGACAAAAGATTTGATGGAGATTGGGTGAGGCACAGTGAGGTGTTATTTGAGGAGGGGGAAGAGCGAGGCAGAAGGTTGGGGGAGATGAAGGTGAAAGTTGGAAGGGGGAAGAAGCAGGGAGGATGCTTTGAGGAGGAGGGGTGAGAGGGGAGTCTAGGAGGGGAGGAGCGAGGGAGAGTCTCGGAGGGGAGGGGTGTGGGGGAGTTTAGGAGGGAGGGGAGGGAAGGGGCAAGGGGGGAGATTTGAAAGGGATGGGTGATGGGGAGGATTTGGAGGGGAGGGGTGAGATTGGATTTTGAAAAGTGTACGATTCATGGGAAACGAAAATTTTTTGCAAAATGAGTTTGAGACCTTCAAGTCAAAAATACGTTTGAGGACACTGAAGGAGGGGTGGAGTTCTGGATAGTTTAGGGAATGTAGAAAGGAGGAACTGTAAGAGATGGTATTATATATATTTTTTGGAATGAATAGATTTGGTGAGCAAGACGAAAGCATCCTTTTGTAGGAAAAGAAGAAAAGGGTGTTATAATATATGAGAGAAAATAGTTGTTCAGGGGAGAGATTATACATTTCTAACTACGTGATCGCGAACGAAGAACGAACGAACAAAAAAGAACAACAAATAAACGAATAAGACCTGGGAAGGAAATATTTTTGGGGTTTTTTTTTTTTTAGTAGAGATATTAAACAAGGAGGTATGGGGTGAACGACTGGGACGAAACAGAGAACGAAAATAAATGCAGCGCATTCGACGAATCGCTGAGAGAAAAACAAAACCACAAGGTCGGAGAGGGTACGGTAGCCAAGCCTACGAGTACTAGGCCGCAGAATACTCGATACGCTTTAACCGACGATTGTGTATACATGTTCGAAAAATTAGCACCGAAAGTTTTCCAAAAGATACGCTATAGGTACACACACCGAAAGATAGATACAGTCTCGACAAAAACACAATTGTTCATGGACAGTACTGTGTTAAACTTCTGTACGTTTTCCAGAAGTATCTCTTTATTTTGCACATTAGCCAAAAAAAATTTTAACAACAACAAAAGTTAAATTACGACTGGGATTACGGACAGTAAAATTACAGTTCAGTACTTCGTGTAACCCCCACGAGCATTCAGGAGAGCACGTACACATTGAGGCATGCTGTTCACGAGATTTGCCAAGGTTTGGATAGGAATCGCTTGCCATGCAGTGACAATAGCCTGCTGCAATTCACGCACAGAGGTAGGCTGCTGGTCCAAGTGGTCGATTTGACGCGTTAATTCTGCCCACAAGTTCTCTATCGGATTCATATCCGGGGACATGGCAGGCCACTCCATATGCTCTACACCACGTTAAGCAAGAAAGTGTTGGATCATGCGATCACGATGAGGCCATTCATTGTCATCTTGGAAGACAAAGTTTCCTCGAAAGGCTGCACGAGCAAATGGAAGCAATGTTTCTTCCAGAATGGCCCTGTACTTGAACTGGTTCAGGTTTCCATTCAGGACAACCAGGTCAGCTTTGCCCCCTGCATGAAAAGCAGCCCAAACGGTCACCCCACCACCTCCAGCTTGGACTCTTGGCACTATACAATCTTTGTTGTAGGCTTCATGCACTTGTCTGCGCACTCGGACGCGGCCATCTTGACGATAGACCAGAAATCTAGACTCGTCACTGAAGATCACGTGATTCCAGTGTCCTGGCTGCCATTGACGGTGCTCTCTGGCCCACTGCAATCAGCGCTGGTGGTGTTTACTGGTCAGGCGTGGCTTTCTCAGGGGACGCCTGGCACGATAGCCTGCTTGAACCAGTCATTGGTTGACTAGCCTTCTGGATACAGGCACATTTGTCAGTTGCTGCCACTCAGCCCTAATCCGTTTAGCTGACTTGGTACAGCCATTGTGGACTAACCGGTGCAGCTGGCGATCATCCCTCCTTGTGGTTCTGCGGGGACGTCCTGGCCTCGGTATTGGAGTAGGGACACCCCTCTGAGCATTTCGTTTCAGGATCTTTGACACCTGACCTTGAGTGATGCCATACTGCCGAGCAATAGCACGCTGTTTCATGCCGTAATTTCGTAAAGCCACCACTCCATGACAAACAGCATTGTCGAGTTGATGGACCATCTCCAGAGGAAGCGGCAATAACTTTTGGAGACGTGCAGCAGTTGTTTTCCACTAATACAGAACGCAACAACCCTTGTATACCCGACTGTGAATCCAATCATCAAATGCACCTGTCCGTACATTTTGCCATGCCACCTGTGATATAATCCTGTTGTTGACTTCTTGCTGCGACAGACAGTGACATGGTTCTTTTAACAAATAAATCACCAAAGTGTAAAAGAAACTCACCAGATTGATATACTGAGTTAAGAAAGTAAACCCAAGTCAAGAAAAAAAAATATATTCCATATTAAATGCCAAGTCTGTATATATATATATAGTAACGGCCCAGGGTTCACGTCTACTACGAGGGGGTAAGCCTCCGTTCCCCACCGAACATACCGGACCTGCGGCTTCTGCGCACGAATAACTTCGTACTTCAGCAGGTTGCGAACCAGCAATTACGAATGCTGATTGGACTGTCACGTGATACCTGTACCACGTGACGGTTTCAATCGAGGAATGTCCCTTCCCTCCCGGCTGTACGCCACTTTAGACGGCCGAGTGAAAACCGTTGGTAACCGCCAGAGTAATGCTAATTTTGTTACAGCTAATGTTTAATCTGTGTGCGAGCAATGGCGGATCAATGGAGGAAAATACATCCACGGACAGAAGGAAAAGGAAACGTTTAACAATTTGATTTATTTACAAATATTTGCAGTGAAACTATTCAATCGGAAATAAAAAGGGACAAGAAGCAGAAACATAGCTTATTCAAGCCTTATTACGATTACAACAAATGAACACTACATGGGCCCAGCACACATTCACGGGGGAGGGGGTGGGGAAAACGAATTTTGGAAACCTGTTGGCACAAAGGAAACCTGTTGACATTCTGCCAGGCAGAAAGAGAGAGGGGGCGGAGCTATAATAGTTCCCTGGACGGGGGTGTAGCTCAACGCCTGGAGGAGGGGCAACGTCGTCAAGGGAGACGAGGGAAGAGCCCCGGAGAGAGAGTTATGTGAGGACAATTGAGCCAGTTCGGTGGCTAAAAGGAGCGGTAGCTGTTCGGAGAGGATTGCGCGATCTGTGAGGAGAACTAAAGGAGTGGAGAGGAGCTCTCAGAGGCTGAGGAGGCGAAATTTAAGGATTAAGGAGGTCGTCCTGCCTGCCTTGGCCCTGTGCCTGTGTTTGTCTGCCTGTTGCCTGATCATCATCCTGCTCATCCACTCATCGTCTCTTGCTCATCACCTCGCCCATTGCCCTGCCCATTTCCTCAACACCAGCTCCGTGCCCCATCTTCCCGCTCCCCCGTTGCCACACCAGAGATAAGTCGCCCGGTTTCACGTCCCTTTTCCCGTCTGTGACCGTGACTGCGGTGAGAGTGAGGCGCCTTCGTTTTAATAGGATTTATTTTACCTCACTATTTAAGCTCATTATTTTACCTCATTGTATGTTGTGATTATTGATTGTATTTTCCCTTGTTTGTTCGGGAATAACCCCATTTGGTTATATAAAATGTTTTAAGGTCGACGTCATTCCCCTCAGCCTCACGCGTGAGCTTTTACCGCCATAATTCGGAACGCCTCGGAGATAAAGCCTGTTTCGACCCATCCGTTCACGTGTCTCGGTGATAGCCGGCTGTGAACAGGACAACATTAAGATCTGGTGGTGAAGTTATGTGGTTATTCCACGGCAATGCTACAGGGCGTATAGAAAGTTTACACCCCTTTCAAAAATTTCACCTCTTGTTGCCTTATATCCTGGAATTAAATTGCATTAAATCAGACTTTTTTCACCTTTATTTACGTATCGTAACCCACAACTTCCAAGTGAAAAACAATTTCTACAAATATCAGAAAATTAAATAAAAACAAGTCAGGAGACGACGATGGTTCATGAGCGAGCGGTATTTAATGACAAAGGACGGACTATAACCGAAACAGGCCCGGACTGAGGGGTCGGGGGCCCACTTGGCAGGTGTCGGCCCCCGACATGCGGTGTACATGCCTATTTACAAAGGGCCCCAAATGCGCTGCGTGCGCAGGTCTTTAAGAGCCAGCTGTATGTAATTGTGTGTGGTGCTGGCCTGGAAATGTCAAAACGAAGGTTATTGACCTTGAAATGAGATAGAAAATAATGTATAATCAGTTATGAGGTTAGTTAGCTACACAATACCAAAAATTCGGTTCGATTCCGACAACTTTGAAAATTTGACCTTTGTGACCTTGAAATGACAAAACGAAGGTTAGTGACCTTGAAATGAGATAGGAAATAATGTATAATCAGTTATGAGGTTAGTTAGCTACACAATACCGAAAATTCGGTTAGATTCGACAACTTTGAAAATTTGACCTTTGTGACCTTGAAATGATAAAACGAAGGTTACTGACCTTGCAATGAGATAGAAAATAATGTATAATCAGTTATGAGGTTAGTTAGCTACACAATACCGAAAATTCGGTTAGATTCGACAACTTTGAAAATTTGACCTTTGTGACCTTGAAATGACAAAACGAAGGTCACTGACCTTGAAATGAGATATAAAATAATGTATAATCAGTTATGAGGTTAGTTAGCTACAGAATACCGAAAATTCGGTTAGATTCGACAACTTTGAAAATTTGACCTTTGTGACCTTCAAAGGTCAAAGGTCGAAGATTCTTAAATTTGTTGGAAAACTTGTATTTCATGATGTATGTGATAATATAAGATCATGTACGACATTTCACCCTATCAGGGAGCGAACAACGTAATATAACCATCAAAAATCGACTTTTCTAAATTTCGTGACCATGTGACCTTGACCTCGGGGCGAAAATGAAAAATCGAGCTCCGTGGGACTAGACACATGACATTGGCCTAACCAAATACCGAAACCTCTGTCAGATTCCACCAAACCCCTCAGAGAACATGTAGCTTGAAATTGATTACCCCCCTAAAAAGACATCTTTTTCGGGCGTGGCTCCACCCACAATGGGCGCAATACGCGCACTCTAGGCAGGACACAACTACATCATGATATCAACCTCCCACCCAAGTTTCATCAAGATCAGATGATATCATCGGGTAGTTATGCTGCGGACAGACAGACAGACACACACCCATGACGAATATAGTGGTCGCTCTGTTTGAGAACTCGTTAACCAATACAAAACTAGAATATTTTGGTTGGATAAGTGTCCACCTTCCTTATAATAGCAATTGTAAATTAGCTCAGGTGTAACCAATCACCTTCAAATCACACACCAAGTTAATTGGCCTCCACCTGTGTTAAATTGTAGTGATTCTGATTAATTCAGAATAAAATCAGCTGTTCTTGGAGGTTTCCTCTGCTGGGTAGTGCATTTCACAGAAAAGACTCAACCTTGAGCACCAAGTTGCTTTCAAAAGAGCTCTGGGATAAAGTTGTGGAAAGACACAGATCAGGGGATAGGTATTAAAATATTTCAAAGGTGTTGAATGTGCATGAGTACTTGGAGCACAGTAAAGACTATTATTAATAAGTGGAAGGTGTATGGTGCCACCAAGACCCTGTCGAGATCAGGCCGTCCCTCCAAACTGGATGCAAAGAGGAGACTGATCAGACAGGCCACCAAGAGGCCAATGGCAACTTTGAAAGAGCTACAGGTCTTTATGGCAAAGACAGGTCACTGTGTGTATGTGACAACAATATCCCAAGCACTCCACAAGTCTGGCCTGTACGGTAGGATGGCAACAAGGAAGCCATTACTCAAAAAAGCTCACTTTGAGTCCCGTTTGAGGTATTCAAAAAAACACTCCGGAGATTCTGAAGCCATGTGGCAAAACGTTCTGTGGTCTGATGAAACCAAGGTGGAACTTTTTGGCCTAAATGCAAAACATTATGTTTCACTCAAACCCAACATAGCATATCACCCAAATAACACAATCCCTACTGTGAAGCATGTGGTGGCAGCATCATGTTATGGGGATGTTTCTCATCAGCAGGGACTGGAGCACATGTCAGGATTGAGGGAAAATGGATGGAGCAAAACACAGAAAAATCCCAGAGGAAAACCTGCTACCCTCTGCAAGAAAGCTGAAATTGGGACGGAAGCTCCTTTCAGCATGACAACGGCCCGAAGCACGCGACCAAAGCTACATGGGTGTGTCTAAGGAACACGAAAATAAATGTGCTTGAGAGGCCCAGAAAGAGCCCCGACCTAAATCCGATCGAAAATCTGTGGCATGACGTGAAGATTTCTGTCCATCAACGCTCCCCACGCAACTTGACTGAGATTGAACAGTTTTGTACTTGGAAGTTGTGGGTTATGATGTGTAAATCGAGGTGAAAAAGTCTGATTTGATGCATTTTAATTCCCGGCTATAAGGTAACAAAAGGTGGACATTTTTGAAAGGGGTCTAGACTTACCATATGCACTGCAAGAGCTGCTGGCCTCCACCTGTGTTAAATAATGTTATGTGGTTATTCTGAGGCAATGTTTAGAGCTGGTGATGTAGTTATGTGGTTATCCCATGACAGTGTTTAGAGCTGGTGATGTAGTTATCCCATGATGATGTTTAGAGCTGGTGATGTAGTTATGTGGTTATCCCATGATGATGTTTAGAGCTGGTGATGTAGTTATCCCATGATGATGTTTAGAGCTGGTGATGTAGTTATGTGGTTATCCCATGACAGTGTTTAGAGCTGGTGATGTAGTTATGTGGTTATCCCATGATGATGTTTAGAGCTGATGATGTAGTTATCCCATGACAATGTTGAGAGCTGGTGATGTAGTTATGTGGTTATCCCATGACAGTGTTTAGAGCTGGTGATGTAGTTATGTAGTTATCCCATGACAGTGTTTAGAGCTGGTGATGTAGTTATGTGGTTATCCCATGACAGTGTTTAGAGCTGGTGATGTAGTTATGTGGTTATCCCATGATGATGTTTAGAGCTGATGATGTAGTTATCCCATGATGATGTTTAGAGCTGGTGATGTAGTTATGTAGTTATCCCATGACAGTGTTTAGAGCTGGTGATGTAGTTATGTAGTTATCCCATGACAGTGTTTAGAGCTGGTGATGTAGTTATGTGGTTATCCCATGACAGTGTTTAGAGCTGGTGATGTAGTTATGTAGTTATCCCATGACAGTGTTTAGAGCTGGTGATGTAGTTATGTAGTTATCCCATGACAATGTTGAGAGCTGGTGATGTAGTTATGTGGTTATCCCATGACAGTGTTTAGAGCTGGTGATGGAGTTATGTGGTTATCCCATGATGATGTTTAGAGCTGATGATGTAGTTATCCCATGATGATGTTTAGAGCTGGTGATGTAGTTATCCCATGACAATGTTGAGAGCTGGTGATGTAGTTATGTGGTTATCCCATGACAGTGTTTAGAGCTGGTGATGTAGTTATCTCATGACGATGTTTAGAGCTGGTGATGTAGTTATCCCATGACAATGTTGAGAGCTGGTGATGTAGTTATGTGGTTATCCCATGACAGTGTTTAGAGCAGGTGATGTAATTATGTGGTTATCCCATGACAATGTTAAGAGCTGATGATGTGGTTATGTGGTTTTCCCATGACAGTGTTAAGAGCTGATGATGTGGTTATGTGGTTTTCCGATGACAATGTTGAGAGCTGGTGATGTAGTTATCCCATGACAATGTTGAGAGCTGGTGATGTAGTTATGTGGTTATCCCATGACAGTGTTTAGAGCAGGTGATGTAATTATGTGGTTATCCCATGACAATGTTAAGAGCTGATGATGTGGTTATGTGGTTTTCCCATGACAATGTTAAGAGCTGATGATGTGGTTATGTGGTTTTCCGATGACAATGTTTCGAGCTGGTGATGTAGTTATCCCATGACAATGTTGAGAGCTGGTGATGTAGTTATGTGGTTATCCCATGACAGTGTTTAGAGCTGGTAATGTAGTTATGTGGTTATCCCATGATGATGTTTAGAGCTGATGATGTAGTTATCCCATGATGATGTTTAAAGCTGGTGATGTAGTTATCCCATGACAATGTTGAGAGCTGGTGATGTAGTTATGTGGTTATCCCATGACAGTGTTTAGAGCTGGTGATGTAGTTATCTCATGATGATGTTTAGAGCTGGTGATGTAGTTATCCCATGACAATGTTGAGAGCTGGTGATGTAGTTATGTGGTTATCCCATGACAGTGTTTAGAGCAGGTGATGTAATTATGTGGTTATCCCATGACAATGTTAAGAGCTGATGATGTGGTTATGTGGTTTTCCCATGACAGTGTTAAGAGCTGATGATGTGGTTATGTGGTTTTCCGATGACAATGTTTCGAGCTGGTGATGTAGTTATCCCATGACAATGTTGAGAGCTGGTGATGTAGTTATGTGGTTATCCCATGACAGTGTTTAGAGCAGGTGATGTAATTATGTGGTTATCCCATGACAATGTTAAGAGCTGATGATGTGGTTATGTGGTTTTCCCATGACAATGTTAAGAGCTGATGATGTGGTTATGTGGTTTTCCGATGACAATGTTTCGAGCTGATGATGTAGTTATGTGGTTATCCCATGACAGTGTTTGGAGCAGGTGATGTAATTATGTGGTTATCCCATGACAATGTTGAGAGCTGGTGATGTAATTATGTGGTTATCCCATGACAATGTTGAGAGCTGGTGATGTAGTTATGTGGTTATCCCATGACAGTGTTTGGAGCAGGTGATGTAATTATGTGGTTATCCCATGACAATGTTAAGAGCTGGTGATGTAGTTATGTGGTTATCCCATGACAGTGTTTGGAGCAGGTGATGTAATTATGTGGTTATCCCATGACAATGTTAAGAGCTGATGATGTGGTTATGTGGTTTTCCCATGACAATGTTAAGAGCTGATGATGTGGTTATATGGTTTTCCGATGACAATGTTTCGAGCTGATGATGTAGTTATGTGGTTATCCCATGACAGTGTTTGGAGCAGGTGATGTAATTATGTGGTTATCCCATGACAATGTTGAGAGCTGGTGATGTAGTTATGTGGTTATCCCATGACAGTGTTTGGAGCAGGTGATGTAATTATGTGGTTATCCCATGACAATGTTAAGAGCTGATGATGTGGTTATGTGGTTTTCCCATGACAATGTTAAGAGCTGATGATGTGGTTATGTGGTTTTCCGATGACAATGTTTCGAGCTGATGATGTCGTTATCCCATGACAATGTTGAGAGCTGATGAAGTAGTTATGTGGTTATCCCCTGGTGGTTTTAAGAGTTGATGACCTGGTTCTGCTTATGAGGTTGAGATCGAACTGGTGGTATCAATACATTTGCTCCACGATGAGTCAAAAGGTGTAGTTGTGTATCGGGGATGACGAAAGGGGAGCAAAGGTGCTCAAGAAGAGAATTTGCGATCGCATCACGTGGTATCACCAGGACGGTGCTGTGGTTGCATCACGTGGTATCACCGGGACGGTGCTGTGGTTGCATCACGTGGTATTACCGGGACGGTGCTGTGGTTGCGTCACGTGGTATTACCGGGACGGTGCTGTGGTTGCGTCACGTGGTATCACCGGGACGGTGCTGTGGTTGTGTCACGTGGTATCGCCGGGACGGTGCTGTGGTTGTGTCACGTGGTATCGCCGGGACGGAAATGCGGTTGTGTCACGTGATTTCAATGTGCGTCTGTGCAGTAGTGTCACGTGGTGTGTCACATGATGTGTCGAGGACCGGTGGTTATGTTGTCACGCACCGCAGGTTATAATTGCCATCATTAGAGCGTCCCTCCAGTCGGACACCCACACGGCACTACCTGCCAACACCAAGCAACCACGAGCGCACCTTAACAATGTCCGTTTCTAATAACAACAATATTTGATGTTGTCCAACAAGATCATCGTTCACTTGGTGGATCAGGGATCGACCCCGGGTTGGCGGGGCCGAGTGCAATTCCGGTTTCCACCGTGGGAGCCGCCGGGTCGTGCACTCGACGAACGAACGAAACGTCCCAGAGAGCTCACAGGTACTTCCGGGGCTCCGCCACCTGCCGTCGTCAGGTCGCGACTCTCCGGGGTTCTCTCGAGTCGTGGAGCAGGAGCTCGGTCGGGCTCGCCGTGCGTCTCCCACGCCCCGTACGAACGGCCCGTTCCGCACTCCGCGGGCGCACTCAAGGTAAAGTGCGACCAAAGCGCCGAGCAATACATGACGTGCAATTTTCCGGCTTACTGCGCGTGGACAGCGAGCGCGTCTGGGCTGCTGCTGCTTAGCTCGAGTCGCTGCGGGCCCCCGATTCGGGTTCGATCCCAGGCGAGGGCTCCATAGTGCAGGTCGAGGCCGTTTCGGTCGTCCTCTCTTGTTCGGAGCTCGAATGCGGACGAGCGGCTCGGGGAAGTCGGGGGTTCCCATCGCGCCGCGCGTTCCCGCTCGATCGGCCGGCCCACTCGGGTTGCCGTCCGACCCGGGCCGGTCGGGCCAGGTGGTGCTGGATGGCAACGCGCCGGGAAAGGCGTCCGCGGACCGCAACCCGCACCCACCCCTCCTTTTCGAGTCTCCCCCCCTAACGCCCCCCGAACCCTCCCCGCGACTTCGCGCGCAGCTGGGCACGTGGGGGAGGCGCCGTTTATAGCGGTAAAGATACACCAAAGTGAACTGCAGTTTGTTCCATAGTGTCGAGCCAAATGTGGCCCCAACGGAATTCGGGGAATTAAACTGGATCGGGATGATGCTATTAAGTAGCGTATTATTACCCTTTTTAGATGGTACCGATGCACGATACTGTGCGGTGCCTTTTCATTTTGTGTTCGGGCCAATCTTGCAGTGTGCATATAAATGCGCCATTACGCATTTCCTAGCGGTTTGAAGATGGCGAAGCGTCTGCCGGTGATTTGCGCACAACAGAAGGCGACCGCGGGGGGAGGGGTTATTGAGGATGCAACGCGTCCGGCGTCTCCCTCCCTCCCGGCAAGGCTGTATGGAGGCGCCGGAGAAACAAGATCGATAGGCTTAGACAAACCCGGCCATAGCAGATGAAATCGATCCGACGGTATTGAACTGAACGCCGCGACTCAAGTTACTTGTGCATTTGTAGCACAGGGTGAGTGTGCGATTGTTATCGGTGAGGGTGTGCTGCGAAACTGCACACTAACTTGTCCATCATCGCCCAGTGCAAGGGAGTGGGACGGACCAGGTTATATCTAGCGCAAGCTTTGAACCCAAGTCCGCAATGCACGCAACCCCTGAACTACCAACAAACTTTGGCTCCAACACTGCAATGCCTGCAACCCGTGAACTCTGGACAAGTTTTGTCCCCAACTCCGCAATGCCTGCAACCCTTGAACTACCAACAAACTTTTGACCCAACTCCTCAATGCCCGCAGCCCCTGAAATCGAGACAAGATTTGGCCCCAACTTCTCAATGCCCGCAGCCCCTGAAATCGAGACAAGCTTTGGCCCCAACTCCTCAATGCCCACAATTCCTCAACTCCAGACATGCTTTGGCCCCAACTCCGCAATGCTTGCAACCCTTGAACTCCGGACAACATTTTTATCGAACTCCACAATGCCCACAACCCCTGAACTACCAACAAGCTTTGGCTCCAACTCCGCAATGTCTGCAACCCGTGAACTACCAACAAACTTTTGACCCAACTCCTCAATGACCTCAACCCCTGAACTCTGGACACGTTTTGGCCGCAACTCCGCAATGTCTGCTACCCTTGAACTCCGGACGTGCTTTTGACGCAACTCCTCAAAGCCTACAACTCCTGAACTTCAGACAAGCTTTGGCCCCAACTCCACACTGCCCACAACCCCTGAATTCTGGACAAGTTTTGGCCCCAACTCCGCAATGCCCACAACACCTGAACTCTAGACAAGCTTTTGCCCCAACTCCACAATGCCCACAACCCCTGAACTCTGGACAAGTTTTGGCCCCAACTCCGCAATGCCCACAACACCTGAACTCGAGACAAGCTTTTGCCCCAACTCCACAATGCCCACAACCCATGAACTCTGGACAGGTTTTGGCCTCAAGTTCGCAATGCCCACAACCCCAGAACCCCTGAACTCTAGTCAAGCTTTGGCCCCAATTCCACAATACCCACAACCCTGGAACTCTGGACAAGTTTTGGCCCCAACTCCACAAAGCCCACAACCCTGAACTCCAGACAAGCTTTGGCCCCAACTCCACAATGCCCACAACCCCAGAACTCTGGACAAGCTTTGGCCCCAACTCTGCAATGCCAGCAACCCCTGAACTCCAGACATGCTTTGGCCCCAACTCCACAATGCCGGCAACCCTTGAACTCCCGCACCGCTGAACTCCAGACAGGATTTGGACC
This sequence comes from Myxine glutinosa, assembly GCF_964187855.1. Lineage (NCBI taxonomy): Eukaryota > Metazoa > Chordata > Myxini > Myxiniformes > Myxinidae > Myxine > Myxine glutinosa. The sequence goes on from NC_136269.1 coordinate 8,891,535, forward strand.
CAACTCCTCAATGTCCACAACCCTTCAACTCCGGACAAGCTTTGGCCTCAACTCTGCAATGCCCACAACTCCTGAACTCCGGAAGACAAATATATAAAAAAAGAAAAGGCAACAACAGGGCAGTGTCAATCGATTAGAATAAAACCACTGTCTATCAGTAGTCAAACAAACTACGTTTCAACACATTTCTATAACCTAAAGGCAGTATTTGCACGTTGTTGGACACTTTACACGTGCAACGCGATGTAGTCGTATTGATTACAGAAGCGCATGTCCATTGCAACCTGGCTACAAGTGTTACACATGCACCTCCTCCGTGTTACTGGAGTTCCGCTCAACACATCGTTAAACACCTGCCCAATTGCATGCGTTGGTCAAAAATGTCAGGCAGGTCCCGTCTGCTAGTGGTCCAAGACTCGAAGGTGTCTTTCAAAAGGACTAGGCCATGGTGTGCCGATATACCCTGGACTGATTCCAAATCCCATGGCCATGCCCTCGGCAATGCAACCAACAAGATATAAACATATACATACATACATAAATATATATATATATATATATATATATATATATATATATATATATATATATATATATATATATATATATATACATACAGACTTGGCATTTAATATGGAATATTTTTTTTGTGGGGGTGAACTTACTTTTCAAGATGTCTTAGAACCAAAAGTTCATTGGAATTATGTTGAAATTATTCTAGATTTTGTTAATGTGACCTTTAAAAGAAACAAAAACCACATTTGACATTTCGAAACAAATAAATTGATCCTTGAAAGTGATGTAAACTGATATCGAACTCAATTCATGGACAGTACTGTGTTAAACTTCTGTACGTTTTCCAGAAGTATCTCTTTATTTTGCACATTAGCCAAAAATGTTTTTAACCAAAACAAAAGTTAAATTACGACTGGGATTACGGACAGTAAAATTACAGTTCAGTACTTCTTGTAACCCCCACGAGCATTCAGGAGAGCACGTACACGTTGAGGCATGCTGTTCACGAGATTTGCCAAGGTTTGGACAGGAATCGCTTGCCATGCAGTGACAATAGCCTGCTGCAATTCACGCACAGAGGTCGGCTGCTGGTCCAAGTGAACAATTTGACGCGTTGATTCTGCCCACAAGTTCTCTATCGGATTAATATCCGGGGACATGGCAGGCCACTCCATATGCTCTACACCACGGTCAGCAAGAAAGTGTTGGATCATGCGAGCACGATGAGGCCGTGCATTGTCATCTTGGAAGACAAAGTTTCCTCGAAAGGCTGCACGAGCAAATAGAAGCAATGTTTCTGCCAGAGTGGCCCTGTACTTGAACTGGTTCAGGTTTCTATTCAGAACAACCAGGTCAGTTTTGCCCCCTTCTTGAAAAGCAGCCCAAACAGTCACTCCACCACCTCCAGCTTGGACTCTTGGCACTATACAATCTTTGTTGTAGGCTTCATGCTCTTGTCTGCGCACTCGGACGTGGCCATCTTGACGATAGACCAGAAATCTTGACTCGTCACTGAAGATCACGTGATTCCAGCATCCTGGCTGCCATTGACGGTGCTCTCTGGCCCACTGCAATCAGCGCTGGCGGTGTTGTCTGGTCAGGCATGGCTTTCTCGGGGGACGCCTGGCATGAAAGCCTGCTTGAACCAGTCGTTGGTTGACTAGCCTTCTGGATACAGGCACATTTGTCAGTTGCTGCCACTCAGCCCTAAGCCGATTAGCTGACTTTGTACGGCCATTGCGGACTAACCGGTGCAGCTGGCGATCATCCCTCCTTGTGGTTCTGCGGGGATGTCCTGGCCTCGGTATTGGAGTAGGGACACCCCTCTGAGCATTTCGTTTCAGGATCTTTGACACCTGACCTTGAGTGATGCCATACTGCTGAGCAATAGCATGCTGTTTCATACCGTAATTTCGTAAAGCCACCACTCCATGACAAACAGCATTGTCGAGTTGACGGACCATCTCCAGAGGAAGCGGCAATAACTTTTGTAGATGTGCAGCAGTTGTTTTCCACTAATACAGAACGCAACAACCCTTGTATACCTGACTGTGAAGCCAATCATCAAATGCACCTGTCCGTACATTTTGCCACACCACCTGTGATATAACTTGTTGTTGACTTCTTGCTGCGACAGACAATCAGTGACATGGTTCTTTTAACAAATGAATCACCAAAGTGTAAAAGAAACTCACCAGATTGATATACTGAGTTAAGAAAGTAAACCCAAGTCAAGAAAAAAAAAAAATGGAATGCCAAGTCTGTATGTATATATATATATATATACTCCTCAATATATATATATATATATATAGTATATACTCCTATATATACTACATACTGTTACGGATTCGTCACTTCCGCTGTTGTGGTTTTCCTCCACTTGAAAGATTTCTGATTCTATGTACTATTATTGTCTTCCAAAGGTTTATTGTTTATGAACAGTTATTAAAAGTTAAAAAGGTTAACTTAAAATGATACAGGAAACCGAACCAGAAGACAAGGAGGTGAAGAGGAGGAGGCGGCGCGAGCAAAGTTGGAGAAGACGCGTGACGTCAAGGCTCCATAGCGAGGCTGGTCTACTGAAAGTCGCGAGGGAATTTTGAGTTCCTTGAAGGGACATCCAGCGATAGGAATTATCGCTGGAGTGGAAAATCTGCGTAGTCAGATTTGGGCGCTGAGATTTCGACGAATCCTCATCTAGTCGCATCGGCTCAAGTAAGAGCCATCGGCCATTTTGAACCCCACGCTTCAGACACCTACAAAGGTTTTGCCTCGCGTCATCTTCATCCCAACATCCTACCGTTTGTCGGGGATGTGTGTGTGCGACCGCTTCGTCTCCAAGTACGTTGCAGTTCGCTGAGTGAGTGGTGAAGGTGCCCCTCTGAAGGGCCGTTGTACAGTTTCGGCGGGGCGATCCCCATTGTCAACTGTACGCGATTCGAATATCGACTGGAGAGCGAGATTCAGGCTTCGACTGGATATCGTTCCAGTGACCGCTGAGGCGAATCACATTCGCCTTGGAAAATGTTATAGAGACATTGAGGAGTGTCCTTTTCACTCGCTGGGAGCAGTGAGTTATTTGACTTTATTGATGGTATATAGATAATAGAGTGCACTCTTAATTGCCATTTGTTGTACCGTTATTCCTGTGTGATTTTCAATATATTATTTGTTCATTTATAATCATTGGTGTGGTTTCACTATTGATTTCTAACACAGAGAACAACATATTTTTCTGCCGGGGCTCCTCTCGGGGTTCGGAGGTTTACCGAGACCAGGGGATCGGTGAGGAACCCGTAACAATACATATATATATATATATATATATATATATATATATATATACATACAGTGCATTCAGAAAGTATTCAGACCCCTTCACTTTTTTCACATTTTGTTATGTTGCAGCCTTGTGCTGAAATCGTTTAAATTCAATTTTTTCCCTCATCAATCTGCACTCAATACCCCATAATGACAAAGAGAAAACAGGATTTTAGAAAGTTTTGCAAATTTATTAAAAAGAAAAAACTGAAATATCACATTGACATAAATATTCATACCCTTTACTACAACACTTGAAATTTAGCTCAGGTGCCTCCCATTTCTCTTGATCATCTTTGAGATGTTTCTACACCTTGATTGGAGTCCACCTGTGGTAAATTCAATTGATTGGACATGATTTGGAAAGGCACACACCTGTCGATATAAGGTCTCACAGCTGACAATGCATATCAGAGCAAAAACAAAGCCATGAGGTCCAAGGAACTGCCTGCAGAGCTCAGAGACAGGATGGTGTCGAGGCACAGATCTGGGGAAGCCTACAAAAAAAAGCTCTGCTGCATTGAAGGTTCCCAAGAGCACAGTGGCCTCCATAATTATTAAATGGAAGAAGTTTGGAACAACCAGGATTCTTCCTAGAGCTGGCTGCCCGGCCAAACTGAGCATTCGGGGGAGAAGGGCGTTGGTAAGAGAGGTCACCAAGACCCCGCTGGTCACTCTGGCTGAGCTCCAGAGATCCTATGTGGAGATGGGAGAAACTTCCAGAAGGACAACCATCACTGCAACACTCCACCGAATCTGGGCTTTATGGCAGAGTGGCCAGACGGAAGCCAAACAGTTCAAACTTGGTTTCATCAGACCACCGAATCCTGTTTCTCACAGTCTGAGAGTCGTTTCGGTGCTTTTTTGCAAACTCCAAGCGGGCTTTCATGTGTTTTTCACTGAGGAGAGGCTTCCGTCTGAGTGACTGATATTAATATTCGGTACCGTCTGGGTTTCGTAGAAATCTGAAATTTGCGTGCCGACAGATATTGAATCCGGTACACCGGGAAAAAAATCACAGAACCGTCTGAAAACGTCCGTAAATGAATATGTACATCAAAAAAACCATGAAATCATCCGTGAAAAATAACCTCAATCGATATCTAGCATTTGAAAATTGTAATTTCTCTAACTGTAAACTGTGAAATCAACATGACAATGATGTCCGTAAATTGAAAAAAAGAAACCATCTGTAAATGAAAATTTACATAAATAACTGGAACAAATGCACTTTTTGTGCAAAATTTATGTAAAAACATCTGTATATTTAAAAAAAACCAAAAAAAAAAACCTCAATTGATAGCTATAAAACCTCAAACAATAAATTGCAATGTATTTAACTGTAAACTGTGAAATAAAAATCTCAATGAAAATTTATGTAAAAACCATAAATGCTTCTGTAAACTAAAAAAAATAAATTTAAAAACCTCAATTCATAAAAAAAAACAACCCTCTAGCAGCAGGTCGGTAATGCTTGCATATAATCATAAAGCTTATATTTATTATGTACCTACTTACAAAGCATGGTTTGTTATTGCTTACACAATGTGTAAGCATACCCCACTAGTATATATACACACAATTAAATGAGTGATTTTGTAATTTTGCACAACAACAGTTGTTCTCATTGTTCAAGACCATAGTTGCACAAGTACACTGGGTCCTGGGTTAACGTCATGGTTAGGTTCTTGAAAACCGCAACGTTAAGTGAAACGACGTTAAATGGATCAATTTTATCCCATTATAAATACATTTATCTCGGCCCAATAGCGAGTTTTGGGTGAATAATTACGATGAGGTTCTTTAAATCCTTGGTATCTAATTATTATAGACTTATAAGGGCACAACATTAACCAGGACGATGTTAAGCAAGGACAACCTGTATACAGTTACAGTGCATAAAGTACAGTTACAATGCACAAAGTGTGGTTACAGTGTTGTGGTACAGTTCCACGTTGTATAGTTACATACGTATGCAGTTACAGTGCATAAAGTACAGTCATTTTGTTTCAACACAATTAAAGACATTAATAACAGAAGTACAGTTATGGTGCATAAAGTACAGTTATATTGCACAAAGTGTGGTTACAGTGTTACAGTAGTTGTAGACCGTAGTTACATAGATATACAGTTAGAGTGCATAAAGTACAGTTACAATGCACAAAGTGCAATTACAGTGTTATGGCACAATTAGAGACCTTAGTTACATAAGTATACAGTCACAATGGGCAAGGTGTGGTTACATTGTTATGGTACAGTTAAAGACTTTTATTACACTGGTAAACAGTTGCTGTACATAAAGTACAGTTACACTGCATGAAGTGTGGTTACAGTGTTACAGTGCAGTTAGAGACCTTGGTTACATGAGTACACGTTACAATACACAAAGTGTGGTTGCAGTGTTACTGTAAAGCTAAAGACCTTAGTTACACTACTACGTACACAGTTACAGTGCATAAAGTACAGTTAAAATGCACAAAGTGTGGTTCCTGTGTTAGGGTACAGTTAGAGACCTTAGTTACAAAGGTGCACAGTTACAGTGCATAAAGTGCAGTTACAATGTTGTGGTACAGTTCGACATTATATCGTTACATAAGTATACAGTTACAGTGCATGAAGTAGAGTTACAATGCACAAAGTGCAGTTACAGTGTTGCAGTGCAGTTATGGACTTTGATTACAAAAATACTAATACAATGCAGAAAGTGCAGTTAAAATGCACAAAGTGGGATTGCAGTGTTACTGTACAGCTAAAGTCCTTAGTTACACTAGTACACAGTTACAGTGTACAAAGTACAGTTACAATGCACAAAGTGTGATTACAATGATATTGTACAATTAGAGACCTTAGTTACATAAGTATACAGTTACAGTGCATAAAGTAGGCCTACAGTTACAATGCACAATGTGGGGTTACAGTGTTACAGTACAGTTACATACCTTAGTTGTATAGATGCACAGAGTGCATAAAGTACAGTTACAATGCACAATGTGGGGTTACAGTGTTACAGTACAGTTACATACCTTAGTTGTATAGATGCACAGAGTGCATAAAGTACAGTTACAATGCACAATGTGGGGTTACAGTGTTACAGTACATTTACATACCTTAGTTGTGTAGATACACAGAGTGCATAAAGTACAGTCACAATGCACAATGTGGGGTTACAGTGTTACAATACAGTTACATACCTTAGTTGTGTAGATACACAGTTAGAGTGCATAAAGTACAGTTACAATGCACAATGTGGGGTTACAGTGTTACAGTACATTTACATACCTTAGTTGTATAGATACACAGTTAGAGTGCATAAAGTACAGTTACAATGCACAATGTGGGGTTACAGTGTTACAGTACATTTACATACCTTAGTTGTATAGATACACAGTTAGAGTGCATAAAGTACAGTTACAATGCACAATGTGGGGTTACAGTGTTACAGTACATTTACATACCTTAGTTGTATAGATACACAGTTAGAGTGCATAAAGTACAGTTACAATGCACAAATTGCGGTTACAGTGTTACAGTACATTTACATACCTTAGTTGTATAGATACACAGAGTGCATAAAGTACAGTTACAATGCACAAATTGCGGTTACAGTGTTACAGTACATTTACATACCTTAGTTGTATAGATACACAGAGTGCATAAAGTACAGTTACAATGCACAAATTGCGGTTACAGTGCAGTTAGAGACGTTGATTACAAAAATACAGATAGTGCATTAAGTACAGTGACAATGTTAGAAAATAGGATTTGCTGTTCATCAATAGAAAAGTCGATGACGTCAGTACAGCAACGTAGTTACATTAGTTACAGAAATATAATTAGAGATATTCATCACAAAGAAAGGGGTACGAAGTTTCATACAGGTATAGCTACAGGTGAAGACACCGATTTGAAAACATTGGAGTCGAGAGGATCAATGGATCGAGAGGGGTTGATAATATTCTGGTGTACACGAGTTGATGTTAATATGACGTAATAAGTGAATACAGGTTCTTGAAATCGCAGAAAGTGGACAAAACATTTCGGGATGTATATATACATATATAGTGCAGCTGTACAGGTACCTATATATATATATATATCCCATGATGGGAGAGTCGTCACGGATCGCTCTTAATGGAATACCCCGTGAGCCGAGCGCGCTCCCACATGCATCCCGGGTCCGTTTCTCGTGTCCGGTGCGTACGCGGGATCCGAGAATACCTGCATGCGGTTGACCGGTAACGCACCGACACCTGCACGGACCCCGAGGTCCTCACGAAGCCCCCCGCGCACGTGTACACGTGCGTCGCCCAAGCTCGCACGTGCGCTCCGATTGGTATGCAGCGCGCGCAGCACGTGCGAGCGCAGCAACATTAAAGCGTAACCGCGGAAACATCGCACAACATCAGTAGCGGCGTGTTCGTGCCATTAATATAACACCGAAGGGGTTTCATCGGCGACCTCGTCACACGTCACACGGAGCTCACTGAAGATAAAGAGACGCACCCGGTGATTCCTTCATGTAAATGTCGACGTTTACAAGATGACCCCATGACCCCCCTAACCCTAATCTACCACTTAATCTCGAGCCTTATCATTAGACGTACGTTACAATGAACGGATGCGCGTTCAGTCGTCACGGCGTGTACTCTCTGGGCGCTCCTGTTACGTCAATAGGATCTATATAAAGCGATCTTCGTGGTGGTGTCTCGGGGCAGGGGTCGATCCCGCGTGCGGCGGCACAGAGGCGCAGTCCCACGGCGCTTGGGTAACAAGAGCAACGAGGAGGCGGGGGGGGGACGAGGAGGCGGGGGGGGGGACGAGGAGGCGGGGGGGGGACGAGGAGGCGGGGGGGGGGGGGACGAGGAGGCGGGGGGGGGGGGGACGAGGAGGCGGGGGGGGGGGGGGACGAGGAGGCGGGGGGGGGGGGGACGAGGAGGCGGGGGGGGGGACGAGGAGGCGGGGGGGGGGACGAGGAGGCGGGGGGGGGGACGAGGAGGCGGGGGGGGGGACGAGGAGGCGGGGGGGGGACGAGGAGGCGGGGGGGGGGACGAGGAGGCGGGGGGGGGCGAGGAGGCGGGGGGGGGGACGAGGAGGCGGGGGGGGGGACGAGGAGGCGGGGGGGGGGGCGAGGAGGCGGGGGGGGGGGGACGAGGAGGCGGGGGGGGGACGAGGAGACAGGGGGAATGAGGGGAGGAAGGGGGGCACGAGGGGAGGGGTCCAGCGACTCAAAGTACGATCATCGGATGGAACGAAGTTTTAGGGGGTTTTTTTTCTTCCGAAACCCCCCCTCGCTCTCCCCTTCTCTCTCTCTCTCCGTCTCTCGCGTGCTTTTCTCGCCCCGCCCCCCGAACCTCGAGGTGCCCCGCCCCTCGGTTAGCGCCGTACGCACGCGCTCCGTGGACACGCGTCTCCTTGAGCCCGAGAGGCGCGGCGGAACCGCTGTTCATTCATCGAACGCGTCGCTTCTCACCGGCCGGGGGAGTCTCGCACTCGTCCTGCTCGACCCGAGGGCCTGACGGTCGTTCATACCTGCAGGGTATTCGCGGTAAGTCCGGAGATGGTCTGTTTGGTGCGGTCTTTAATATGTGTCCTTTGAAATGGGGTCTTTGCTTAATTTCACATCCGTTGGAGGTGAGCGTACCCACCCCCTCCTTCCCAACACCACCCACCCCGTCACCTCCGTCCGAGACGTGGACATACCTAGCAAGCAATAAAACTTTACCCCAATTGTTTGTCACCTGCAGAAGTTCCTATCGGGATTTATTTAATCAGACAAGAACTTTTCCGCGTCCGTACCGTTCGGAATTCCCTTTGCGTCGAACCTGACGTCACTCGCAAAGCCTTGGGACCGGCCCCGGGGTCGCTCTCACGAACCCCTCGACATTTACATCATTGATGCAGCGAGCCCGTCGAGTATCGAACGTTATCCCAGAGTGACCGAATCGACCTGTGTTTGTGACGTTTGATTATTTATTTAAAGCGAACACCTTAATTACGATGACGAACGACGCGGGGGTCTTCGATTGATGCGCGTCTGTTTGGCCGAGATAAGCACATGACCGAAGGGAGATCCCCGCACCTCGTGGTGCCGCTCGGACGCTACTCGGATATCGAACTTGTCTGAACGGCCATTCACGGTGACCATGAAATTGGGCTCCGTTTTTGGCGCCTTCGGACGAGGGAACAACATCACCCTCGCGGTGCGGACGGGACAGTGCGACCGATTGTCCGGAGGTCCATGACCATGGGGTCGAGTCCCACTCACTCTTTGGAACATGGAGTGGCCGAGTCGATCTACGTCACTCGAGCGACGGTGGACAAAGTTTATCCCGAGTTTGGACAAGTCGCCGGTAATCGGCCCGGGTTTGGTACCCGTGACTGTACCGCCCCCCCACCCGGCCCCCCTTTCCCGCCCCCTTCCATGATGCAAGTGCTGGTGGTTAATTATGAACACAGTGCGGCGGCTTGTTTTCTCCGAGGGCTGTTACAAAATTGCCAAACGTTCATAAATTAGATCAACCCGTGTCTGTTAATGATCACTCGACGTTTGTTTGAGCGCATTGTAGTTCGACATAGACCGCAGCACGTTGCTTGCAAAACCCAAAGGGGGTTCCAATTGAATGTTTCGGTGCATCCACATGGTCGTGTACTCGCTTTGGTAGAGATTGGGTCGGCTCGGGGATGGTGGGGGTCCATATGGTCGTGTACTCGCTTTGGCAAAGACTGGGTCGGCTCGGAGATGGTGGTGCGTCCATATGGTCGTGTACTAGCTTTGGTAGAGACTGGGTCGGGTCGTGGATGGTGGGGGTCCACAGGGTCGTGCACTCTCTGGCTTTGGGATGGTGGTGGTCCACATGGTCGTGTATTCGTTTTTGTAAAGGTTGGGTCGCATCAACGACGATGATGGCGGGCGTCCACATGGTCGTGTACTCGCTTTTTATAAAAGCTGGGTCAGCTCATGGTGTTGGTGGGTTCATATGGTCGTGTACTCGTTTTTGTAAAGACTATATTGGCTCAGGGTGGTGGTGGGTCCACATCGTCGTGTACACGTTTTTGTAAAGACTATATTAGCTCAGGGGTGGTGTTTGGTCCATATGGTCGTGTACTCCTTTTGTAAAGACTATATTAGCTCAGGGGTGGTGGTTGGTCCACATGGTCGTGTACTCCTTTTGTAAAGACTATATTAGCTCATGGGTGGTGGTTGGTCCACATGGTCGTGTACTCCTTTTGTAAAGACTATATTAGCTCAGGGGTGGTGGTTGGTTCACATGGTCGTGTACTCCTTTTGTAAAGACTATATTCGCTTAGGGGTGATGTTTGGTCCACATGGTCGTGTACTCCTTTTGTAAAGACTATATTAGCTTAGGGGTGATGTTTGGTCCACATGGTCGTGTACTCCTTTTGTAAAGACTATATTAGCTCAGGGGTGGTGTTTGGTCCACATGGTCGTGTACTCCTTTTGTAAAGACTATATTTGCTCAGGGGTGGTGGTTGGTCCACATGGTGGTGTACTCCTTTTGTAAAGACTATATTAGCTTAGGGGTGATGTTTCGTCCACATGGTCGTTTACTCCTTTTGAAAAGACTATATTAGCTCAGGGGTGGTGTTTGGTCCACATGGTCGTGTACTCCTTTTGTAAAGACTATATTAGCTCAGGGGTGGTGGTTGGTCCACATGGTCGTGTACTCCTTTTGTAAACACTATATTAGCTCAGGGGTGGTGTTTGGTCCACATGGTCGTGTACTCCTTTTGTAAAGACTTTATTAGCTCAGGGGTGGTGGTTGGTCCACATGGTCGTGTACTCCTTTTGTAAAGACTATATTAGCTCAGGGGTGGTGTTTGGTCCACATGGTCGTGTACTCCTTTTGTAAAGACTATATTACCTCAGGGGTGGTGTTTGGTCCACATGGTCGTGTACTCCTTTTGTAAAGACTATATTAGCTCAGGGGTGGTGTTTGGTCCACATGGTCGTGTACTCCTTTTGTAAAGACTATATTTGCTCAGGGGTGGTGGTTGGTCCACATGGTCGTGTACTCCTTTTGTAAAGACTATATTAGCTTAGGGGTGGTGTTTGGTCCATATGGTCGTGTACTCCTTTTGTAAAGACTATATTAGCTCAGGGGTGGTGTTTGGTCCACATGGTCGTGTACTCCTTTTGTAAAGACTATATTAGCTCAGGGGTGGTGGTTGGTCCACATGGTCGTGTACTCCTTTTGTAAAGACTATATTAGCTCAGGGGTGGTGTTTGGTCCACATGGTCGTGTACTCCTTTTGTAAAGACATTTTTTTTAATTTTTTTTTTTAAATACTGAATCGAGGCTCGTGGTATATTAGCTTAGGGGTGATGTTTGGTCCAGATGGTCATTTACTCCTTTTGTAAAGACTATATAAGCTCAGGGGTGTTGGTTGGTCCAAATAGTCATGTACTTCTTTTGTAAAGACTATATTGGCTCAGGGGTGGTGCTTGGTCCAAATGGTCGTGTACTTCTTTTGTAAAGACTATATTGGCTCAGGGGTGGTGTTTGGTCCATATGGTCGTGTACTCCTTTTGTAAAGACTATATTAGCTCAGGGATGGTGGTTTGTCCACATGGTCGTGTACTTGTTTTTGTAAAGACTATATTAGCTCAGGGGTGGTGGTTGGTCCAAATGGTCGTGTACTCCTTTTGTTAAGACTATATTAGCTCAGGGGTGGTTGTTTGTCCATATGGTCGTCTACTCCTTTTGTAAAGACTATATTAGCTCAGGGGTGGTGGCTGATCCATATGGTCGTGTACTCCTTTTGTAAAGACTATATTAGCTCAGGGGTGGTTGTTTGTCCATATGGTCGTGTACTCCTTTTGTAAAGAGTATATTAGCTCAGGGGTGGTGGTTGGTCCAAATTGTCGTGTACTTCTTTTGTAAAGACTATATTGGCTCAGGGGTGGTATTTGGTCCATATGGTCCATAAAGACAACGCCTTGTCTTTTGTAAAGACTATATTAGCTCAGGGGTGGTGGTTGGTCCACATGGTCGTGTACTTGTTTTTGTAAAGACTATATTAGCTCAGGGGTGGTGGTTGGTCCATATGGTAGTGTCCTCCTTTTGTAAAGACTATATTAGCTCAGGTGTGGTGGTTTGTCCACATGGTCGTGTACTCATTTAGTAAAGAGTATATTAGCTGAGGGGTGGTTGTTTGTCCATATGGTCGTGTACTTATTTTGTAAAGAGTATATTAGCTGAGGGGTGGTTGTTTGTCCATATGGTCGTGTACTCCTTTTGTAAAAACTATATTAGCTCAGGGGTGGTGGTTGGTCCATATGGTCGTGTACTTATTTTGTAAAGGCAATATTAGCTCAGGGGTGGTGGTTGGTCCATATGGTCGTGTACTCCTTTTGTGAAGACTATATTAGGTCGGGGATGGTGGTTGGTCCATATGGTCGTGTACTCCTTTTTTAAAGACTATATTAGCTCAGGGGTGGTTGTTTGTCCTATATGGTCGTGTACTCCTTTTGTAAAGACTATATTAGCTCAGTGGTGGTGGTTTGTCCATATGGTCGTGTACTCATTTAGTAAAGAGGATATTAGCTCAGGGGTGATGTTTGGTCCATATGGTCGTGTACTCCTTTTGTAAAGACTATATTAGCTCAGGGGTGCTTGTTTGTCCATATGGTCGTGCACTCATTTAGTAAAGACTATATTAGCTCAGAGGTGGTGTTTGGTCCATATGGTCGTGTACTCCTTTTGTAAAGACTATATTAGCTCAGGGGTGGTGGTTGGTCCATATGGTCATGTACTCATTTAGGAAAGGCTATATTAGCTCAGGGGTGGTGTTTGGTCCATATGGTCGTGTACTCATTTCGTAAAGACTATATTAGCTCAGGGGTGGTGTTTGGTCCATATGGTCGTGTACTCCTTTTGTAAAGACTATATTAGCTCAGGGGTGGTGGTTGGTCCATATGGTCGTGTACTTATTTAGTAAAGACTATATTAGCTCAGGGGTGGTGTTTGGTCCATATGGTCGTGTACTCATTTAGTAAAGAGTATATTAGCTCATGGGTGGTGTTTGGTCCATATGGTCGTGTACTCATTTCGTAAAGACTATATTAGCTCAGGGGTGGTGTTTGGTCCATATGGTCGTGTACTCATTTCGTAAAGACTATATTAGCTCAGGGGTGGTGTTTGGTCCATATGGTCGTGTACTCATTTCGTAAAGACTATATTAGCTCAGGGGTGGTGGTTGGTCCACATGGTCGTGCAATATATTTGGTAAAATATATGGTCTGCATTTATCATGTATGGTCTGCATGGTCGAAGACTAATGTAATGCCTCAGTTGTCTCAATGGTGGTGGGGGTCATGAAGCAAGGAGACGTTCAATGGACGCGCTCCCCATTTTGCACTTTTCTATATTATCGACTGAGTGCTCGAGTTGCAGCCCGGGCCTGGTTTGAGCTCCGCCAGGATGTGGGCCACACTAGTCAATTATTCACTCCCTTAAAATTACATTCCCATCAAAAGGTTTTGCAACATTCCTCGAGGCCCCCCCTATTTTATAATACCTGCCATTAATATTTCAGCGCAGTCTTGGGGTGGGTGGCGCGAACAGATGCGTTCTTGTAGACACGTCACTCCAGGGTCCGAATCTTTCGCTTCCGGCCCGCAGTGGCTGCTCCTATGTGCAGAAGTCTACCCGAGCCACTCACCCGCACCTGATGGCCGCGTGTCCACTAGCGAGTCGTGCCGTGACCGCGTGCCAATCGCGGGCTTTGAACAATTTGTCAAGTCAATGTTATTTACAAATGTGTGCTCGAGTAGGTCTTTTCAAATAAGATGAACACAAGTCTGTTAGCGTGATGACGTCGTGACGTCGGTGCGGTGATGACCTTCGGTTTGGCGATTTGTACGTGCTCGCGGCGGATTCTCGGTGAGTAGGGAACGTTACCTGCGTGCTCTCGGCGTTGCTGCCTCACCGCAGATACGAGGCGTGTGCTCGTTGCCATTAAGCCGGCCATCTCGTATGCTTTGAGTATAAAGACTCTGTTGCACAGCCAATTTGTCCCTCCATCCCTTTGATGTATTTTGAAGAACACAGCACACGCTATGGCATATTCATAGGTGGAAACACACGGCACAGTCCTTGGATGAGAGTGACCTCTACACAGCGAAACTGTTCAAAAAGTTCCACGAACGAACGAGACACTTTGTTCGAGGCGACTTTGAGCGATGCTCATAATAGTCGAGATGCACCAAGGTTGTTTTTGTATTTCCTTGGTGCATGCATCAGAATAATCATGTGTATGTAATTAGTAGACAAAACATTTCCTTCCTCATGATACCAAGTTCATGTGCATGTATATGGAAAGTGAATAAATAGTACCTGGGGTTCCTGGGACCGTCGTGGGCATCCGCTACCCTCGGAAGTGACTTGCTTTTGTAACTCATCAGGACAAGATGGTCCATGATCTTTCCCCACTTCACTCAGGTGCTCCCAGTGAGATGACTATGTATTTGTACACCTGACTAACACGAGAGGGTATAGTGATGTCTGCAGTTCGGTGCTACCTGACCGGTGATGTATTTGTACTTGGCCTCCTAAATTGGTGGTTGGCAAAGTGACGACGTTGCAGGCAGATTCCGAATTGTGGGCATCTGTAAACTTCTATCCTCTTTGGTAAAGTTGAGGCCTGGCACGATGGCTCATGGGTCGTGCACTCGGCTCTGAGCCGCCCCGTTCGAGTTTGGTGCCAGCCTGACTATAAACTGCCACCCCGGTGCTCCGCAGGTAGGGCATCGCGTGGAACGCCACGTCGTCCTTGTGCCAGGGGACGCCAAGCCAGGTGTCCCATTTGCGAAAGTGAAACACTGCGGTGCCTTTTGAAACGAGGACCCCGTTGTGTGCCCCCTACCCCGTCCGCACTCCAACTTGAGAATCGTCGCCTTGGTTGAGAACCCCTTCGGCAGCGACCCCGTGCTACGAAGCGGCTACCTGTCCGGGATTTCACCTTAGAAAACTCACGATTTATCAGAAAAGGGTTAGGGTTAGGGTTAGCCTCTGGGGCCTCTGGGGTATGCGGTAGTAGTAGACAGGTGTGCCGGAAGCAATTCAATATTTGGGGGCTTGGGTACAAAAAGGGTGCCATCTCCCTGTGATAAGGGTGCCTCCCCCTCCCAAAAACGGTCATCTTCACCATCAAAAGGGAACACATTCTATTACAAAAAAGTAATACTTTACCTTGCGTCGAGAGCGGCCCTCTCAGGTGTAGCTACTTCTTTGATGATGTTTTATTTTTATTTACTCTTCATTTTATTTACCCTCACTCTCTTCAATCCCACTCCTCCCTCCAGGTCTTTAAAACAGCTGTTCACCACCATCTCTTATCTTCCCCCATCCAAAACCTTGATCTTTTCTACCCCCGCTAATTCACCCCAGATCCACCTTGTTTGTAATTCCAACTTCTTTCCTGGAAGTCCTTGCAGTGTCCATATGTTTTATACCTCTCCCACCTCCCCCCAAGCCCTCTCCCTCCCACAGTTCTCTCGATGTCTCTGCTCTCAAACATTGTGTTTGTGTCCTTCCCCTTCTCTCCCCATCTTGTCTACTGTTCCCCTTATTATATACTTTGTGTGTCTGTTTGATTTTTTTGTGTGATTAATGTTGTCTTTCACGGGCCTCGATCTTGTATACAACCCCCCCCCCCCCAAAAAAAATTGCTCTTTTTTTTTCTCTCTCTCTCTGTCTCTCTCTCCCTCTCTCTCCCTCTCCCTCTCTCTCCCTCTTTCTCCCTCTGTCTCTCTCCCTCCCCCTTTCTCTCTCTCTCCCTCTCTCTCTCCCTCTCTCTCTCTCCCTCTCTCTCTCCCTCTCTCTCTCCCTCTCTCTCTCCCCCTGTCTCTGCCTCTCTCTCCATCTCTCTCCCTCTCTCTGTCTCTCCCCCCCTCTCCTTCTCCTTCTCTCCCCCCCTCTCTCTCCGTCCCTCTCTCTCCCTCTCTCTCTCCCCCTGTCTCTCTCCCTCTCTCTCTCTCCCTCTCTCTCTCCCTCTCTCTCCCCCCCCCTCTCCCTCTCTCTCTCTGCCTCTCTCTCTCCTTCTCCCTGGTCTCCCTCTCTCTCTCTCCCCCTCTCTCTCTCTCTCCCTCTGTCTCTCCCTCTCTCTCCCTCTCTTTCTCCCTCTCTCTCTCTCCCCTCTCTCTCCCTCTCTCTCCCCCTCTCTCTCCCTCTCCCTGGTCTCCCTCTGTCTCCCTCCCCTCTCTCTCTCTCTCCCTCTGTCTCTCCCTCTCTCTCTCCCTCTCTCTCCCTCTCTCTCTCCCTCTCTCTCCCTCTCTCTCTCCCTCTCTCTCTCTCTCTTCCTCTCCCTCTCTCTCCCTCTCTCTCTCCCTCTCTCTCTCTCTCTTCCTCTCTCCCTCTCTCCCTCTCTCTCTCTCTTCCTCTCTCCCTCTCTCTCTCCCTCTCTCTCTCCCTCTCTCTCTCCCTCTCCCTCTCCCTCTCTCGGAGGGGAATGACATTTTCCTAACTCATGATACCTATGTATAATGCAAAAGTGATTGTCCTCCCCCCCAAAAATTAAGGGGGGCAAGTGAATTGGTAGTAGAGGCAAAGTTGAGATGGTGCGCACCCCTCATTTGTTCATGCTTGCGATGCACCTGCATGTTTTGAGCGAAGTCTTCGCAAATGCCCAACGTGTGCACGGTAGTGATTTAGTAAGTGAGCCTAGTTTGATGGTAGAACCTTACACGCCATTATGGAGCGACGTTATGTCCCTGCCTTTCTCACTGCACTTTACTAATGAGGAATGAAAAAGTGAGTTTAAT
The DNA here is from genome assembly GCF_964187855.1 of Myxine glutinosa. Lineage (NCBI taxonomy): Eukaryota > Metazoa > Chordata > Myxini > Myxiniformes > Myxinidae > Myxine > Myxine glutinosa. Next base: position 8,908,657 of record NC_136269.1, read on the forward strand.
CAAGGTGGGTGGAACCACGCGGATGATTACGGAAGGGGTTAAAAGTAGATGAAAGGATGTGATGGAAGGCTGCATGGCGAGGGGTGGGCGAACTTGGGTAGTATTTTTACCCTGAGCAGCACCTTTGCACTAGAGATTAGCTTTTCCTGCAAATGGCTTCTTGGCTCATCTAACTTGCAGGGCGGAATGAAAAGATGTCTATCTAAAGAGCTACAGGGAAATAAGTGCACGTGTAACCTTGTGCGTGACGCCTCGTCGGAAGACGGACCGGGCAGATGTTGTGAGCGAGCGCTCGAGACTAACTTGGCATCCGAAGGTGGAGCGGGCTCAGCTGTTACCGCCATGAAAAATTAACGACACGAAACGACTGTTTATTTATTTATTTTCCGGACAACACAAACTCGTCGACAAATGTATTCCGTGTTCGCAAGTACGTTTCCTTGTCTGCGGTTCCCTGGCCGTCGTGGGAGGTATAAGTGATATTGAAATGGTATTCGTGAGTTGTGTGCGAGAGGGGAGTGCGCAAATTGTTGGAGATGAACGAAGCGACTTCCAGAGACCGAGGCTACTAACGTTGTGGGAATTGGAGCGGTTGAACTCGAATAAATGCTCGATCGGAGGACGTTCTCGTGGAATGCCAAGTGACCGATCGGACGCCGTAATCGTTTGTCTCTTGTCCCAAGGAATTCCACGCTGCACGCATTTTATGGTAAATTAACCCAGGACTGATGTCACCGGTTGCAGATGCCAACTTACATCGATGGCACGCAAAAGAGCTTCTGCGCCTCTGATGGAACTTTAGAATGTTTGGAGTGATCCAAACTCAAACCAGACAACCAAACTCCACAACCGAACCCCACAACTGAGTACTCACTCCCAACGCCTTGTCAATTTGTAGTTTGTCCATTTTGAAAAAGGTAAAGCGAATTCCTTTGTGACAGCATAAGCTTCATGCAGGTGTTTAACATTCCATCTATATATATATAAAATCTATCTATCAGGGATAGTTATATCCTTTTAAATCAGAAAATAAAAATAAATGGCATTGACAAAAGTATTGACACCCAAGACTTAATATTTAATCCTGGTGTTGGCTGAGAGGTTAGGGTGCCGGCTTGGGATCCAAAAATCGCCGGATTGGGCTTGGTGCCTGAAAAAGGCCAACCCCTACTCTAAAGGGGGAAAAAATGGCCTCTAAAGGTAGTTCTTATCAGGGATAGTCTGAGATATCTAGCCTGATTTTGAATGCTGGTTCAGCTACAAACTGCCATCCTGGAGTTTCGCAGGCCGAGGCATCAACGTATGTGCTGTCCCTCAGATGGGCATTAAGCTGGGCCTCCCATCCGCTAGGATTAGTTGGTAGACATCAAAGATTCCATGGTAGTCTGGTGTTGGCTTAGCGGTTCGGGTGTCGTCTTGGGATCCTAGAATCCTGGGTTTGAATCCCGGTCGATCGTTGAATTAACACCAGGGGGGTTGACTGTCATCCTTCCTCAGCCTGTCATCCTTCCGAGGTTGGCAAATTGAGTACCAGCTCACTGGTAAGTCCCTGTGTGTCGCAAGAGGCGCCTAACAGGGTAGGTGGCAGGAAGGGCATCCGGCTGTAAAACATTGCTTCAAAAAGGGGACCAAGGTGCCCAAAAAAGCCCAATCCCTGCTCTGCGGGGAAAAATGGCCTCTAAAGGTGGTTCTAAAGGTGGTTCAAAGATCCCACGGTGTCCTTCGTGAACAGTAGGCGAGTTGTTGCCGGCACTCTGAACAAATTACCTAATTCCTGCACGCTCGGATGAGTATCTCGCTTGTTGGGGGTTCTGTCCCACCAATGACTGGCTGAAATATTCCGATAGCTTTTCGATTTTGAGCTTGCATGTGCATGTATAATCAAACAAATGATTAAATGTAATAAAATGACCTTATTATTCGTAGGCATAAAATATAAAACATATGGAAAGGGACTAAAACTAATAGGCAGGTCAGCTGCAGAGAGACTTTGGATACAAATTACAGGAAGTTACAGAATTACAGAGACTTTGGATACATGGAGGGGGCCACATGACCACACCGATTTATTATATCGTCGTTATCCAACTTGGTTGAAATACTGAATTGAGCTAAAATAAGTAGAAATGAGCAACAGATAAAACGAACAAAATCAAGGACACTTGAATTTTTAATTTCTGTACTCTATATACCACAGACATGTGATAAAGGTACCTTAAAGGTATTTGATCTTCTTTCTGCACATCTCAGCGTCTCGCTTCAACATGCTTATGCACCCAGTGGGCATTAAAAGCCAAAAGCAATGGAAACATCTGGCCCGAGACGTTTGAGTCTAATGAAGTCGCAACATTAGGAAATTCAAAATGAATGTCTGGATGCACCTCGTATTGTAAAAGAAGACAGACAAAGCCTGCTTGTAACTTACACCAACCTGTAGAAGCACTGGAGCTCGAGACTTTTCACGTTTTTGTTTGAACATTTCAGGGCCAGTGGCAGTCTGGAAGCTGTAGGTTTTGATGTACAGTTCATCAATGCTGTACAGTGAAAGCTGTCCTTGTTTATATGCCTGGGGCCTGCTCGTGAAACAAGGTTCTGTGGCAAGGCAGCCTAGCGGCTGCGTGTGAGCGCAGTGGTGAAGTGCACCAAATGAGATACGGCGAGACTCGTGTCCCTTCACAATCGGTCAGAAGTCCACCGACACTCATGTACCCAAGGTATGACCAAAACCTAGCCATCCTCAGCTGGAGCAGTGTATCGGCTGATGTGTACCTGATAAAGGTGTACCTGATGTACCTGATAAATAAAGGAGGCAAGCTTGTATGTGTATGCATAATGCACAACCTCACCATGTAGATGCTCACCCTGTAATTACCCTTTATACCTTGAGCTTCAATATTGATTTTTTTTTTTTTAAATACAAGATTGAGGCTCGTGAAAGAGCTAACATTACTCACACAAAAAGTCAAACCGACACATAAAACACAAAATATGTGGAGCAGTAGACAAGATGGGGGGAGAGGCGAAAGGACACAAACACAACATTTGAGAGCAGGGACATAAAGAGAACTGTGGGAGGGAGAGGGCTTGGCGGGAGATGGGAGAGGTATAAAACATATGGACACTGCAAGGACTTCCAGGAAAGAAGTTGGAATTTCAAAAAAGTGGATCTGGGGTGAATTAGCGGGGGTAGAAAAGATCAAGGTTTTGGATGGGGGAAGATAAGAGATGGTGGTGAACAGCTGTTTTAAAAACCTAGAGGGAGGAGTGGGATTGAAGGGAGTGGGGGAGTTTGTTCCAGAGGCGGGAGAAAAGGGAAATGAAAGAGTGAAGCTGAGCAGAGAGCCTAGATTTTGGCAGTTTAACAATAAGAGGGTTGCTGGCAGATCTTGTGCGACCTGTAGGAATATTTGGGGGACAGAGCACAGAGAGAGCTGGGGGGGCAAGGCCAGAGAGGAGTCGGTAGAAGACAGAAAGACAAGTTCCACAAGAATTTAAGCCAATGTTTTTTTTGTGCTGGGATCCTTCATTTTCACATGAAAGCGATAGTTAAATGGTGTCTACCTCTATCACTGAAGGTGGACGGATGTTATGTATTCACCCTTGTTTGTCTGATTGTGAACAAGATATCTTTAAAAAGTTGTGGACGGATTTGGATGAAATTTGGTGGACCGATTGGGTGTGCGACAAGGACGTATCGATTCAATTTTGGTGAAGATCCGGATCCAAATCAGAGTTTTAAAAGTGATTCTTCACCATTGAGAGATCGGGCTACAACCGATAAAAACGACGATATTTCAAAAGGTTGTGGACAGAATAAGATGAAGCTTGGTGGATGAGTTGGTTGGGTGACAAGAACAAGCCGATTATATTTTGGTTAAAGTCTGGATCCGGATCCAAAAATTAAAAAAAGATTCTTCAGCATTGAAAATGAATGAATGAATGATCGTTTTAAGGCCATTTTTTCCGCGCTAGAGTGGGGGTTAGCCTAGCGGACCGCATGACAATCATGGTTCCCTGTTTGAGGCAGTGTTTTTATGGCCATATGCCCTTCCTGATGCCAACCCTTAGTCGCCTCTTACGATGCGCAGGGATACCGTGTACCTATTCTAAATCGGGGTACATTCATCCCAGCAAGCTGGTACTCAATTTGCCGACCTCAGAAGGATGACAGGCTGAGTCAACCCCCTGGCGTTAATTCAGCGATCAACTGGGATTCAAACCCAGGATCCTAGGATCCCAAGCCAGCACCCGAACCGCTAAGCCAACACCAGGATTCGAACTCAGGATCCTAGGATCCCAAGCCGGCACCCTAACTGCTAAGCCAACACCAGGATTCGAACTCAGGATCCTAGGATCCCAAGCCAGCACCCTAACCGCTAAGCCAACACCGGGATTCAAACTCAGGATCCTAGGATCCCTAGCCCGCACCCTAACCGCTAAGCCAACACCGGGATTCAAACTCAGGATCCTAGGATCCCTAGCCTGCACCCTAACTGCTACGCCAACACCGGCATTCGACCTCAGGATCCTAGGATCCCAAGCTGGCACCCTAACCGCTAAGCCAACACCGGGATTCGAACTCTGGATCCTAGGATCCCAAGCCGGCACCCTAACCGCAAGGCCAACACCGGAATTCAAACTCAGGATCCTAGGATCCCAAGCCGGCACCCTAACCACTAAGCCAACACTGGGATTCAAACTCAGGATCCTAGGATCCCATGCCGGCACCCTAACTGCTAACCCAACACCAGGATTCGAACTCAGGATCCTAGGATCCCAAGCCAGCACCCGAACCGCTAAGCCAACACCGGGATTCGAACTCAGGATCCTAGGATCCCAAGCCGGCACCCTAACCGCTAAGCCAACACTGGGATTCGAACTCAGGATCCTAGGATCGCAAGCCGGCACCCTAACCGCTAAGCCAATACTGGGATTCAAACTGAGGATCCTAGGATCCCAAGCCGGCACCCTAACCGCTAAGCCAACACCAGGATTCAAACTCAGGATCCTAGGATCCCAAGCCGGCACCATAACCGCTAAGCCAACACCAGGATTTAAACTCAGGATCCTAGGATCCCAAGCCAGCACCCTAACCGCTAAGCTAACACCGGGATTCAAACTCAGGATCCTAGGATCCCAATCCGGCACCCTAACCGCTAAGCCAACACCGGGATTCAAACTCAGGATCCTAGGATCCCAAGCCGGCACCCTAACCGCTAGGCCACCACCGGGATTCGAACTGAGGATCATAGGATCCCAGGCTGGCACCCTAACTGCTTAGCCAACACCGGGATTCAAACTCAGGATCCTAGGATCCCAAGCCGGCACCCTAACCACTAAGCCAACACCGGGATTACGAACTCCGGATCCTATGATCCCAAGCCGGCACTCTAACCGCTAAGCCAACATCAGGCTTGTGGTTTCGGAGATGGGACCAAAACGATATAGAGCACAGTATCTCAAAAAGTTATTCACGGATGCGGACAAATCTTCGTGGACAGGTTAGGTGTGTTACATGGAAGAATTTATTAAATTTTGGTGAAGATCCGAATTCAGATCCGACAATTTTTTAAGTTATTTTTTTTACCATTGAGAGATGGAGCCAAAAACGATATATAACACTGTATCTCAAAAGGTTGTTGACGGATTCTGCCAAAACTTGGAGGATGACCAAGGGCGAGTGACAAGAACAAGCCGATTAGAATTTGGATCAGCTCCGAATCCGGATACAACAATTTTATAAAACGATTTTTCATCATTGCAAGGTGGGGCCAAAATCGATATATGACATGACAAAATTAGGTGTATGAGTTGGGTGGGTGACAGGAAATAGGCTGATTAGATTTTGGTTCATGTCCGAATTCAGATCCGCATCAGTGGGATACAAAACAGACTGTTCAGCCTGGTGGAGGTGTGCGCTCTACCGAGTGCCCTTCTCGTTTTTCATCCTTCTAGTTTATCTTCTTCCTTCTAGTTTATCTACTATCTTCTTCTTTTATAGTTTATCTATACACTGTATATAGATAGTTCCTTCTTTAGATAGTTTTATAGATAGTTTCTATAAAACTATATATAATAGTTTATATAGATAGATAGTTTTATAGATAGACAGATAGATAGATAGATAGTTTCTATAGATAGATAGATAGATTGATAGATAGTCTATAGATAGTTTTATAGAAAGATAGAAAGATAGTTTCTATAGATAGATGGATAGATTGATAGATAGTCTATAGATAGTTTTATAGAAAGATAGATAGATAGTTTCTATAGATAGATAGATAGATTGATAGATAGTCTATAGATAGTTTTATAGAAAGATAGATAGATAGTTTCTATAGATAGATAGATAGATTGATAGATAGTCTCTAGATAGTTTTATAGAAAGATAGATAGATAGTTTCTTTAGATAGAGAGATAGATTGATAGATAGTCTATAGATAGTTTTATAGAAAGATAGATAGATAGTTTGGTTTCTATAGATAGATAGTTTTATAGATAGATATAGATAGATATAGATTAGATAGATATAGTTTTTTAGATAGATATATATATATTTAGATATCTCAGATAGATATATTAGATATATTATATATTAGATATATTAGATAGATATAATAGATAGATATATTCTAGTTTAGATAGATATATTTTTTTTTATAGATAGATATAGTTTCTATAGATAGATAGTTTCTATAGATAGATAGTTTTATAGATAGTTTCTTCCATCTTCTTCTTTTCGTTTATTTCATCCTTCTAGTTTATCTACCGAGTGCCCTTCTAGTTTATCTACCGAGTGCCCTTCTAGTTTATCTACCGAGTGCCCTTCTAGTTTATCTACCGAGTGCCCTTCTAGTTTATCTACCGAGTGCCCTTCTAGTTTTTCATCCTCTCTACCGAGTGCCCTTGTAGTTTTTCATCCTCTCTACCGAGTGCCCTTCTAGTTTATCTACCGAGTGCCCTTCTAGTTTATCTACCGAGTGCCCTTCTAGTTTATCTACCGAGTGCCCTTCTAGTTTATCTACCGAGTGCCCTTCTAGTTTATCTACCGAGTGCCCTTGTAGTTTTTCATCCTCTCTACCGAGTGCCCTTGTAGTTTTTCATCCTCTCTACCGAGTGCCCTTCTAGTTTATCTACCGAGTGCCCTTCTAGTTTTTCATCCTCTCTACCGAGTGCCCTTGTAGTTTTTCATCCTCTCTACCGAGTGCCCTTCTAGTTTATCTACCGAGTGCCCTTCTAGTTTTTCATCCTCTCTACCGAGTGCCCTTCTAGTTTATCTACCGAGTGCCCTTCTAGTTTATCTACCGAGTGCCCTTCTAGTTTATCTACCGAGTGCCCTTCTAGTTTATCTACCGAGTGCCCTTCTAGTTAACTACCGAGTGCCCTTCTAGTTTATCTACCGAGTGCCCTTCTAGTTTATCTACCGAGTGCCCTTCTAGTTTATCTACCGAGTGCCCTTCTAGTTTTTCATCCTCTTTACCGAGTGCCCTTCTAGTTTTTCATCCTCTTTACCGAGTGCCCTTCTAGTTTATCTACCGAGTGCCCTTCTAGTTTTTCATCCTCTCTACCAAGTGCCCTTCTAGTTTATCTACCGAGTGCCCTTCTAGTTTATCTACCGAGTGCCCTTCTAGTTTATCTACCGAGTGCCCTTCTAGTTTTTCATCCTCTACCGAGTGCCCTTCTAGTTTATCTACCGAGTGCCCTTCTAGTTTATCTACCGAGTGCCCTTCTAGTTTATCTACCGAGTGCCCTTCTAGTTTTTCATCCTCTCTACCGAGTGCCCTTGTAGTTTTTCATCCTCTCTACCGAGTGCCCTTCTAGTTTATCTACCGAGTGCCCTTCTAGTTTTTCATCCTCTCTACCGAGTGCCCTTGTAGTTTTTCATCCTCTCTACCGAGTGCCCTTGTAGTTTATCTACCGAGTGCCCTTCTAGTTTTTCATCCTCTCTACCGAGTGCCCTTGTAGTTTTTCATCCTCTCTACCGAGTGCCCTTCTAGTTTATCTACCGAGTGCCCTTGTAGTTTATCTACCGAGTGCCCTTGTAGTTTATCTACCGAGTGCCCTTCTAGTTTATCTACCGAGTGCCCTTCTAGTTTATCTACCGAGTGCCCTTCTAGTTTTTCATCCTCTCTACCGAGTGCCCTTCTAGTTTTTCATCCTCTCTACCGAGTGCCCTTCTAGTTTATCTACCGAGTGCCCTTCTAGTTTATCTACCGAGTGCCCTTCTAGTTTATCTACCGAGTGCCCTTCTAGTTTTTCATCCTCTTTACCGAGTGCCCTTCTAGTTTTTCATCCTCTTTACCGAGTGCCCTTCTAGTTTATCTACCGAGTGCCCTTCTAGTTTTTCATCCTCTCTACCAAGTGCCCTTCTAGTTTATCTACCGAGTGCCCTTCTAGTTTATCTACCGAGTGCCCTTCTAGTTTATCTACCGAGTGCCCTTCTAGTTTTTCATCCTCTACCGAGTGCCCTTCTAGTTTATCTACCGAGTGCCCTTCTAGTTTATCTACCGAGTGCCCTTCTAGTTTATCTACCGAGTGCCCTTCTAGTTTTTCATCCTCTCTACCGAGTGCCCTTGTAGTTTTTCATCCTCTCTACCGAGTGCCCTTCTAGTTTATCTACCGAGTGCCCTTCTAGTTTTTCATCCTCTCTACCGAGTGCCCTTGTAGTTTTTCATCCTCTCTACCGAGTGCCCTTGTAGTTTATCTACCGAGTGCCCTTCTAGTTTTTCATCCTCTCTACCGAGTGCCCTTGTAGTTTTTCATCCTCTCTACCGAGTGCCCTTCTAGTTTATCTACCGAGTGCCCTTGTAGTTTATCTACCGAGTGCCCTTGTAGTTTATCTACCGAGTGCCCTTCTAGTTTATCTACCGAGTGCCCTTCTAGTTTATCTACCGAGTGCCCTTCTAGTTTTTCATCCTCTCTACCGAGTGCCCTTCTAGTTTTTCATCCTCTCTACCGAGTGCCCTTCTAGTTTATCTACCGAGTGCCCTTGTAGTTTTTCATCCTCTCTACCGAGTGCCCTTGTAGTTTTTCATCCTCTCTACCGAGTGCCCTTGTAGTTTAAAATGTGATTATTTTATGTTTTTTCATCCTATCCCCTTCTTTGCTAAGGAAACGTTTGCTCCGACCAACAGTTCTTACGAGGATTTTGAGACACGATCTGGCTCTTCTTTATGTAAGGTGGATTGCTGTCAGACTTTCATAGGAAACCAACAAATGGCATCTTGCATGTATGCGGGATCATAAAGTGGAGATGTGGGTGAGCAGATGGGGGATTGAGGAGGGGTTAGGGGGGGGGAGAGATGAGATAGAGCGATTCATTATTACATCATTAAGAGACTGGGTCAAAGGTCAATGTTTATGCATGTGGTTTGTATGCATTAAGATTACCCTGTCGGAGGTGTGATGTGGGTTTAAACTTGTTGACAGTTTGGACATTTTATTCCCCAAACAGTCAAACGAATCCTGTAATTACCCTTCTCTCCACTTTGATATTCAGCTGTGCTCCTCTGGTGCGGAATTTCGAACCTTTCCCCCGTTTGTATATTAATTTATGGTAAACCCCGAATGCAGAATTCATACGGTTATTGCTAGCAGGTTTTATTTTATTTTATATCATTTTATTTTATGACTCGAGGCCATGCATTGATATCGCAGGCATCGAAACACACACAGAGCAATGGCCGGGCCATAAACGCATGAGTGCGAAATGTAACTCATGGTAATCAAACGATAGATTTCAATCACGCGATAAAAATTTCTTAGGTAATCACATGTCAAGATGGAAATGAATTACCGCATGAAGAAAACAAACAATTGAGAATCGCAAGTGAATGTATATCTTGCATGGGGTTTTTTTTTTTTACTTCCCATCCTGTGCTTTCCAGATGCGCTATCAGGAATTATGGGGGAATGAGGAGGTGCGGGCTGTGTCCTATCTGCGTACGTGTACCCAACATGCATTGCAATAGAGCATTTGGGAAGGGGCACACACCACGCTGCCTGTAGGATCTCCCACATTGTCTTGTCACTAAACTTACAAACAGTCGTGTGGATATTTTTAAAAGTATGCCAAAGTAACTCCTCAAATGTGAGGATGTCAAGTGAGGATGTCCTCAAAGGAGGTGACTCCAATTTAATTATGATTGTCTTGTTTATTAAGGTCACAATTAAAGGTGCAGGTGATAGTGAGGAACAAACGAGTTGAGGGGAAGCCTGGTGTTGCCTTAACGGTTAGGGAACCTGGCTTGGGATCCGAGGGTCCTGAGTTCAAATCCCGGTTGGCCTTTGAATTAGCACCAGGTGGGGTTGACTCAGTCCGTCATCCTTCTGAGGTCGCTGAGATGAGTACCACTGTACTGGTTATAGGGGCACCGCATCAGCGACACAACCACAATGATGCCACCCACAGTGCTGTGCTGCATATGAAACAACAAGGAGAGTGAGGTGAATGATAAGCACCTGTAACTTGGGAGTTTATCTTGGAGGAGGATTAATGCAACAACAAGTACATCCTGGAGTTGTTAGGAATGGCTGGGAGCGAGATTCGAGGAGAAGCGTAGAAAACAAACAAACAAACAAACAGAGACCACCGACATATCTGTGATGTGAGAGCACCAGATCTTGTGCTTCGGCCTCATGACGAGTGATTTCAAGGACATTGGCAGACATTTTACAAGGGGAATAGTGAACAATGGGCAAATAAACAAGGTGCGTTGGACTTAAACTTGGGATTAGTGCATTATGCATATACTGTATGTGGGCCAATCGATAAGTTCCACAAATGAGATACTCACAATAATATATGTATGTACTATGTATGCTAATTAAAAAAAAAAAAAAAAAAGTATGTTATGTATATGTATG